>NC_080163.1:157685949-157791215 GCF_950295315.1 Erinaceus europaeus
TACAGCAGCTCCGCCTAATCTATTGTGAGGGATGAAAGACCTTATTGAAATTATTGGTGATTAGATCCTGGGCTCCTCACATGCTGTCAATGACTATCTTTGAAGTTTAAAGGAAAAACACGAACCGTGTGAGGCTAGAGGAGCTAACCCACTCTGCAATTTAGCTGATTCATTTGAACAATGTTTTTGACCTACTGCAAGAGGAGGGGGAGACTTCATCCATTTCACATAAGCAACTTGAGTTCCGAACAACTTCTGAGGCTTCAGTAAAGTCAGGAACTTTGAGAGCTCCAAGACTCACAAAGTACTTGTGAAGTCCAGGAACATTCATTATGCTATCTTTTCTGATAGCACCACTTTCTCTTCTGCTCACCAAAAATAGAAAAGTCATTGCATCTGGTGATGTGACTTTGCCATTGGCACCTCAGAGTAGTTCTCTTGACTGAGTTCACATATGCTGTTGGGGAATGAGAAGTCAGTTTTGTCTTATTTTTCTGCTCCCAATGTCAGAAGTACAGCTGCTACCTGAAATCTCAATGCTCATTTAGCTAACATGCCAACCTCTAAATAGCCTATTAGATTAGGTAATAAGGCTGAATAGCAATTAAATGCTTGCTGTGCTAAGAAGTACGAGGGCCACTGTAAGAAATTAGAATATGGAAGTTGGGTGGTAGCGCAGCAGGTTAAGCGCAGGTGGCACAAAGAGCAAAGACCGGCATAAGGATCCTGGTTCAAGCCCCCAGCTCCCCACCTGTAGGGGAATCGCTTCACAAGCAGTGAAGCAGTTCTGCTGGTGTTTATCTTTCTTTTCCCCTCTATGTCTTTCCCTCCTGTCACCATTTCTCTCTGTCCTATCCAACAACAGTGACATCAATAACAACAGCAATAATAACTAAAACAATAAAACAAGGGCAACAAAAGGGAATAAATAAATATTTTAAAAAAGAAATTAGAATATTTCATTTTTTAGCATATTCCTTCAGTGATTCTTTATTATTATCCTCTCTAACCCTTCCCATAATATATTGTAAGATAAAGGGTAAAACGTTATGGAACTCTGACACATTTACTCACCATTGGAACCCAAGATTTACAAAAAGCCCCAGATTCTGTTTTATTTTCCAGTGCCTCTTCAACTTTCAAAGCTTTTCTACCTACCTGCTTCATATGAGACTGACCCATGATCATCAACAAACTTCCTGAATTCAGTTCTTTCTTTGGACATCCTCCTCGACATTGACATTGTCCTGTGAAGTCTGGCTACTTCTTAAGAACACTGCTTCCCATAATCTTGGACTAGAAACTTAAGTATAGACTATATCCCTAATTTTTTTTCCTCACTGTTCGTTTTCTAGATACATTCCTGACTTATCTTCTTATGCAACTTTTCCTTTGAGATGTATGTTATCAGACTATCACAACCCCTCTTTGATCCCCACCCATTAATATGCAAGTCGCTCCAACTGTAAGTGGACATTTTTTTCCCCATAGCAATATGATATATTTTATTCCATCAAGATAAATTGAAAAATGCACAAAAATGGCCTCT
Organism: Erinaceus europaeus; assembly: GCF_950295315.1. NCBI lineage: Eukaryota > Metazoa > Chordata > Mammalia > Eulipotyphla > Erinaceidae > Erinaceus > Erinaceus europaeus. Next base: position 157,687,499 of record NC_080163.1, read on the forward strand.
GTGTTTTTAAATTCAAAAGAACAAATTTACATTTGAACATATTTTTTTCTTATTGGGGGAATTAATGGTTTATAGTTAATAGGAAAATACAGCAGTTTGTACATGTGTAACTTTCTTAGTTTTCCACATAACAATCTATCCTACCTCCTGCCCTCTGTCTTCCTTTGCCATCATGTTCCAGGACTTGAACACCACCCTTACCTCAGAGTATTTTATTCTGGTACAGTACACCAACTGTAAGTAGAAAATTTAAGTGGTTCCATGGGCATTTCCCATTCTCATCATCAGCTTTTTATTATCCTAGATGACTCCAGCATCCACAAGGATAGCCCATCCAACTTGTTGATAACTCACATTTATTCTTCCCCCTTTCTCCACGTAGTCTTTTATTTTATTGTTAATTTTGCCTCCAGTGTTATCAGTGGGGCTCAGTGCCAGTACTACGAATCCACTGCTCCCGGCAGTCATTTTTCCCCCTCCATTTTTTTTTTGAATTTTTCTTTTTTTAATTCTCTTTACTTATTTATTATTGGATAGAGATAGAAATTGAGAGGGCAGAAGGGACACAGAGGAGAAAGAGACAGAGAGACACCTGCATCCCTGCTTCACCACTTGTGAAACCTTCCCCCTGCAGGTGGGGACCAGGGACTTGGACCTGGGTACTTGTACACTGTAATGCTTGTTCTTAACCAGTTGCGCCACCAACTGCCCCCCTTCCCCCTCTATTTTATTTGATAGAATAGTGAGAAATTTAGAGGGGAAAGGAAAGATAGAAAGGGGGGGAGAAAGAGAGGCACTTGCAGACCTGCTTCACTGCTTGTGAGGAGCAGGAAATTGAACTCAGGTCCTTCCACAGGCCCTTCCACATAATACTATGTGACTTAACCAGGTGCACTGCCACCAAGCCACTTATTTCAAGATTTTTATGATATTGCCCTAGGTATCTAAGCTCATCCTCATTTCAGGACTTTTTGCATTTATCTGGAATATTCTCCAGATCTCTCATAGATTATTATCTTAATTATTCAGGTTTCTATTAAAAGAAAACTTCTTTGAAGAAGGCTTTGTGTCTACCCTATCTAAAATAATCATTCTACTCTAAGCCTTGCAATTTCCTGCACTCTTACTCTGCTTTGTATTCTTCCAGAAATCTTATTTCTGTCTTAATAATATGAAATTACTTCTCGATTCTCTAGAGTGCATGTCTAGTAACATGATATTTTGTCTGTTTGCTTTTGTTATTTATATCTAAACTCTGTCACCTCATATTGTACCCTAAGTAAGTATATGAGAATTAAATAATTAATGCATTTCTTTATCTTTATTTTATTTGATAGAACAGAGAGAAATTGTGATGTGAGAGGGAGTTAGAGAGGGAGAAAAAAAGAGAGATACTTTCAGACTTGCTTTACCACTCATGAAGCTTACTCCCTGTAGGTGGAGTGCAGTGGCTTGAACCCAGATTCTTATGTGTACACTCAATTGGATGTGCCCACCAGTGGCTTAATGAATGCATTTTGTGTGTTTATAGCCATGTACCAATCTATTATTGAAACCTTCAGATCATTTAATGAGTAGCCAGACAATTTCAATGATCAGATGGAAACTCTGATATTTTAAGAGCATTCCTGGGAATAATTTCCATCAGAATTTTATTATTTCCCCCATTTGAAATCTTTTTGACATGTTCTAATTAATCCAGTCACATTAGTAGCTTATCCTGAATTGTTGTGTTGATTCCTCATGGGAGCAATTTTAAAACAAGCATAACTGTTCTCAGTAGCATTTCTAGCATACGTTTTGATTATATATATTAGATGAGAAATAATTGTGGAGTTCACAAGGATGAGAGAACATAGGCCATTCTTGTGAATGAGGAGATTTATTGCTTGCTTAATTCTCAAGGAAATACCTTTGACTCATTCTGAAACTAAGAGTCAATAGCTGTTCCTGTGTTTATGTAGTAGCTTTATTCATGGACCTGATATTTGGCTCCTTCCAGGGGCTTCTGAGATCCTGAACCAGAGAAGTGTTCTGGTTAGTATATGAGGGCGAGCTTGTGACCTGTCTGGCATAAAGCCTCTTGCTGTATTCTTTCTTGGGGAATTTTTATTTTTCTAAGGCATTTACTAATTATTTTCTTATTTTGCTTCTCATCAGTGACCAGAATTTCTAAGACTTCTCCCTGTATTCAAAGACACAGATCTACTTTGGGAGAAAGGAAGGAAGAAAGAAAGAGAGAAAGAAAGAAAGAAAAGACATTTTCCTTATGCAAGCCTAAGTAAACTTATAGTCCCTGACCTCAAGAGTCCACACACACACACACACACACACACACACACACACACACACACACACACAACTTTTTTTTTTTTCCCAGAGCACTACTTAATTCTGACTTATGATAGTATGGGGTATTGAACCTAGGTATGAGAGTTTCTGCATAACCATATAACCATATGCTACCCTTCCTCTCACCCCAAGAGTTCTTTTTTTATAAGCAGTTCTGGAGCACACTAAGGTGAACAAACATGGATGAAGGTCTTCTCTAGAAAACTTCTATGAAAATTTAATTTTACATCTGAACCAAGCCACAGAGAATCTGAGATAGAATAAAAAAGATCCTCACTGGAGATATATATATATGTATATATATTAGTTTGGATAGAGCCAGAGAGAAATTAAGAGGGAAAGGGAGGTAGAGAAGAGAGAGAGAAAGAAGCATATGCAGTATGGCTTCATCATCTGTGAAGCTTCCCCTTGCAGGTGGTGACTGGAAGCTTGAACTTGTGTCCTTGAACACTGTAATGTGTGCTGTCAACAAGGTACACTATATACTATATATATATATTTATGACTTTACCATAGTTCATATTCATCAAATGCTAAATAACTGGTTGACTATATGGTGGGAAAAATTTGAAACTAGAAAGAATATACTCTTTTTTTCTGGGAGAGAATTTCCTTGTTTCTACTTTTTTTCCTTTTGTACTTGTTTCTACATTTTTCTTTATGTTTAGGAGATCTTTATTGGTAGAAGTTTTAAAAAGTTACACGGGACACTTCTCTGCCTTAAACAGTAACCACAGGTCTAGTAAAATAGATATCAGTAGCACAAACTTTGTGGGAGAAAACATTAGGAAAAAAACATGCATGTTAACATACATTTTCCCTCATTATGCAGTTAAAAGAAGAATAACAATGAAACAGAAAAAAAAAGAGTAATAAGAGAGGATCGAGAACTAATTTGGCTGTATTTCTGGCAAGAGACTGAATGGTATGAGAAAGGCTAGACATAAGAGACATCAAAGAAAAACTAGTATAGCCACAGGTCCTTTGGAATATAACTAAAATAGGCCTACTAACTATCCGCAAAACAGAGACCCCCCCAACTCTTCATCTGCACTACTTCAGCCTTTAGGTTCATGATTAGTCAACAATTTGTTTCACTTTATATGTCAACTCTCTTTTCAGCCACAATGTTCCAGATGCTTTCAGGATGCCAACCAGACTTCCCTGGACAGACAACCCCACCAGTGTGTTCTGGAGCTCTGATTCCCCAGAACCTAGCCCCACTAGGGAAAGAGAGAGGCAGGCTGGAAGTATGGATCGACCTGTCAATACGAATGTTAAGCAGGGAAGCAATTACAGAAGCCAGACCTTCGACCTTCTGCATCCCACAATGATCTTGGGTCCATACTCCCAGAGGGTTAAAGAATAGGAAAGCTATCAAGGTAAGGGATGGGAAACGGAGTTCTAGTGGTGGGAAATTTGTAGAGTCGTACCCCTCTTGTCCTATAGTTTTGCCAGTGTTTCCTTTTTATAAATTAAAAAAAATAGGACATTTATTATAAATGGCTTCAATTTATTGAAGTTCTAGCAAGCAGCATATAAATGATATGAATTGTTATAAATATAATATCTTATTTAAACCTTCCAACACTTGATGAAACAACTATTATTTTTGAGAAATAAAACTCCTAAAGAATTAAAAAAAGAAGAAACATCAGAAAGATTCTGAAGGGGGCCAGGCAAACCAGGTTAAAGGCACATAATACTGTTGGGATATTGGACATATATGGTTGAGTTAGGCAGGACCAGCAAACTACCATATTTCCGTACGAGTATTATTATTTACATATCAACCTTCTGCCTTATTTTAAAGTGACTCCTCCACCACCAAGTTATCCCCTCAGGGTATTGCTACAGTTGCTACGACGCTTCCACCTTCCCAGCATGCCTTTTGCCTCTCTACACCCTCTTTCCTGGCCAATCCTGTCCTGACATGCCACTTCCGAAATTTCTCCCATAAAAGCCCTCCTGCTTCCACTTTCTCTCTCTTGCTCCCCTTTTCTCCTCCACGACTTAGCAGGAGGTGGCAATTTTGCTAGCTCCACATGGCCCAAACCGCTGTGCTCTCACCCAACTCTGAGGCATCCTCGTGATTAAATATTTGTGTTCCCGCTCTGCTCCAGTCTCTTCTCTCTCCTCTGCAACGCAACCTGACATAGTACAAAGTTCAAGGACCTGTGCAAGGATCCTGGTTTGAGACCCTGGTTGAGTGAGTAGGGGGTGGATGGGTCACTTCACAAGTGGTAAAGCAGCTCTGAAGTTGTCTATCTTTCTCTCATCTTCTCTATCTTTTCCTCCTCTTTCAATTTCTCTCTTCCCTATCCAATAAAATGAAAAAAAAAAAAGACTGCCAAGAGTAGTGGATTCATAGAGTTGGCACTGAACCCCAGTGATAACCCTGGAAGAAAAAAAAAATTATGAAGAGTATCTTCTGTTTGCTTGTACTTTTTTTTTTCTAAGGGCATATAATAATTTTATTGAATTCATGTTAATAATGCTTCATGGGGCTCAGTTTTATGCAGTTTCTAAAAATTGGCCATTAAAACTGTATTGGGAAAATGGGTGGTGGTTTAGGCTGGCTTTAGATATTGAAATTATTAGAGAGACTTTTTCTTTCACTTTGTCTTGTTTTTTATTGGGTAGTTACATATCTGGGAAGATCAGAGAAGGCTACCTTGAGGGAGAAATATTTTACCCAGGCCTTGAAGGGTTGGTACAATGTAGATAAAGAAAGGAGCTTCCAAATGGAAACAATGATGAAACTCACTAAATAACCAAGACCAAAAGAAAGACCTCTATAATTTGGCTGTAACCAACATAGCTCTCACAACTGAACCTCTATACATACATGCTCCGTACATGTCAGTAGAGACCCTACTTTTTCCAACTACTCCTCTGATTTCTTTCCACACAATATTACAGGAGAGCTTCCTAGATGTGAATTTGGTGGACTACTGGGCTTCTGTTTTCAGAGCACTCACAACTCTATAATGTAACTACCCAGGGATAATTTTCTCTCTCCAGGAAGAAGAGGCTTCTTTGTTCAACATCACTACTCTAGAATATATCACAGTGCTAATAGCAAGCAATTCCTTATTTTTTTTCACTTTTGTCTTTATTTATTGGATAGAAAAAACCAGAAGTTGAGAAGGAATCAGGTGATAAAAAGGAAGAGACAGAGACACCTGTCTTTAATTTTTAAGAAGTTATGGGAGTTGGGCAGTAGCACAGTGGGTTAAGTGCACATGGTTCAAAACGCAAGGACCCACCTAAGCAGCACGTTTGAGCCCCTGGCTCCCCACCTGCAGGGGAGTCACTTCAAGGTGGTGAAACAGGTCTGCAGGCGTCTATTTTTCTCTCCTCCTCTCTGTCTTCCTTTCCTCTCTCCATTATTCTCTGTCCTATCCAACAATAACAACATCAATAAAAACAACAAGGGCAACAAAAAGGGAATAAATAAATAAATAAATAAATACATAAATAAAAATTAAAAAAAGAAGTAGTTATGTAGACTTCCAATGGAGGGTACAAGTTATAGTGAACAAGGATCTAGGTTTGTACCCTCAGTCTCCATCTGTAGGTGGGGAACTTTCACAAATGGTAAAGCAGTGCTGCAAGTATTTCTCTCTTTTTTATCTCCCTCTCTCCCTTCCCCTCTTGATTTCTGTTTCTATCCAATCAATAAGTAAATAAAATTAAATATTATTTTAAGAAAGTAGCTATGTGCATGTGTGTGTGTGTGTGTGTGAGAGAGAGAGAGAGAGAGAGAGAGAGAGAGGGATATTATGGAGTTGTGAAAGTTACTATCTGAAAATTTCCAGAATGCATGGCAGAAAAGGCACTGGTCTTGTTGGATACCTAATCTGCCAGGTAAGTTGATTGCTCAGTCATAAGCAACCATGGTTCAGGGTGTCTTTTGATATATCTGAATTATCAGCTGGCTATAACAGATATGTTACAATGGAGGAAACAGGGTTAATGAGTAAGGTATCCAAGGAAAGCACAATTAATGATGGCCAAATTATGCTTTATTCAGTGACACACAGGTTCACCATCCTCTGTGCTATGAAGCTACCTTATAAATAAAAGTTATAGCATAGTTTTCATTTAAGAACCAGATGTCTGCAAAATTACTGAGAAACCTCTCATGGCTAAAATATTCCCAATCTTCCCAAACCTAGCTAAGTCTTCTAGTAGTGACAGAATTTATTTGCCTGAAAATATTAAATATAGATTCCAGCAAGAAACTCCCCACCCCACTTACTCCCAAGATCTATTGTTACTGTTGTCAATCACATCTACTCCCCATCTCATCCACTCACATTTATATTGAATGCACCTGTGTTACTTTAAGCTCCATGATGCCATAATAACAGGGGGTTGGAATAGAAATTTTCTCCCACTGAACATAGAAACAGTAAAATATTAGCTTAAAACAACAGAGGATAGATGAATATGTTAATCATACTGGTGAATATATTAATCATCTCCTTTAAGAGATGTAATCTTCCCATTTTCATGTGAGTTATGAGTATAAAAACTATAATAACTTAGGACTTCATTGTAGGTCTCCCATATTTATTCATTGCATATGGATGTGTCGTGGTGCGTTTTGGGGGTGCAGAGTGAACAGCAAACCTTCACTTCTGGTTGTCAATGTTTTTAAGACAAGGTAGATGGTGCTTACATAATAATGGTATTCTGTGCTGAAATGAAGCTTGTAGGTACCCTGATAACCCACACATTCAGATGGGGAAGGGGTAAGGGAAGAGAGAGATAAGTACAATTAGGTTGATATGTCATCTGTCTGTCTGTCTGTCTGTCTATCTATCTACCTATCTATCTGTCATCTATTACTGCATTTTTTAAAAGGATTGATTCACTTAATTGTGGAGGCTTGGCAAGTACAAAATCTACAAGTTTATATTAATTCGTGCTGTCATAACAAAATTCCACAGACTAGGTGGCTTAAAGAAACATAGCAAATTCAAGATGGAGGTTTTGTTTTTGTTTTATTGTAGGTTTGGCTTCTTCTGACAGATCTCCATAGTTTGCAAATGGCCACCATCTTGCACTGTCCTCACATGGTCTTTCCCTTGTGTGTGCACAACACTGGTGTCTTTTTGTGTGCCCAAATTTCCTCTCCCTAAAAAAAAGTAAAAACCTTATTTTTTAATTTATAAAATGGAAATATTGACAAGACCATAGGATAAGAGAAGTACATTTCCACACATTGCCCACATGTAGAGCTCCATATCCGATCCCCTCCTTCGATAGCTTCCCTATTCTTTATCCTTCTGGGAGTATGGACCCAGGATCACTGTGGGGTACAGAAGGTAGAAGGTCTGGCTTCTGAGGCTGCTTCTCTGCTGAATATGGGTGTTGGCAGGTCAGTCCATACTTCTAACCTGTCTCTCACTTTCTCTAGTGGGGCAGGGATCTGGGGAGGCAGGGCTCCAAGATACATAATGAGGTCCTCTGCCCAAGGAAGTCGGGTTGGCATCATGGTATCATCTGGAATCCGGTGGCTGAAAAAGAGTTAAGATAATTCCAAGTGGATCAAGGACTTGGATGTTAGACCACAAACTATCAGATACTTAGAGGGAGATATTGGCAGAACTCTTTTCCACATAAATTTTAAAGACATCTTCAATGAAATGAATACAATTACAAAGAAGACTAAGGCAAGCATAACCCTATTGGACTACATCATATTAAAAAGCTTCTGCACAGCTAAGGAAACTACTACCCAAACCAAGAGACCCCTCACAGAATGGGAGGATATCTTTACATACCATACATCAGATAAGAGGCTAATAACCAGAATATATAAAGAACTTGCAAATCTCAACAATAAGAAAGAAAATAACCCCATCCAAAAATGGGGGGAGGACATGGACTGAATATTTGTTGGGCAGTATGCCAGCTTCCCCCTGCTTATCCCTGCAGTCTATTTACATAACCAGTTACCTAGGAACCGCCCTGCCTGCAGGGCATTGGTTTAATCCCCACTGGTATATGATGTCTTTTTGCTCCGCCTCCTCTCATAGTCACCCTAATTTCCACCAGTCTCTTTTTGCTACACCCTCTCTATGTCACATCCTGTTTCCACCCTACTTGGCGAGTATATACAGCTGCCTTTCTGTTTTAATACACTTGGGATTGCCTTCCAGCTCTGAGAGTTCCAGAGTCTATCTCCTGCAATGCTAGCTTGGCACAAGTTCCTGACCCCTCTCCCACGAGTTCCTGATCCCTCTCCCATGCAGCAGCCTAGGTTGGCTCCAGTTGAGTTCTCTCCAACCCAGAGAGCACTTGCTCGGGAAGAAGCACCCTCAGGCTATCCCAGCAAATATTCACCACAGAAGAGATCCAAAAGGCCAAGAAACACATGAAAAAAATGAAATGCTCCAAGTCTCTTATTGCCAGAGAAATGCAAATAAAGACAACAATGAGATATCATTTCACTCCTGTGAGAATGTCATACATCAGAAAAGGTAAGAGTAGCAAATGCTGGAGAGGTTGTGGGGTCAAAGGAACCCTCCTGCACTGCTGGTGGGAATGTAAATTGGTCCAACCTCTGTGGAGAAAAGTTTGGAGAACTCTCAGAAGGCTAGAAACGGACCTACCCCATGATCCTGCAATTCCTCTCCTGGGGATATATCCCAAGGAACCCAGCACACCCATCCAAAAAGATCTGTGTACACATACATTCTTGGCAGCACAATTTATAATAGCCAAAACCTGGAAGCAACCCAGGTGTCCAACAACAGATGAGTAGCTGAGCAAGTTGTGGTCTATATACACAATGGAATACTACTCAGCTAGAAAAAATGGTGACTTCACCATTTTCAGCCGATCATGAATGGACTTTGAAAAAAATCATGTTAGTTGAAATAAGTCAGAAACAGAAGGATGAATATGGAATGATCTCCCTCTCAGGCAGAAGCTGAAAAATAAGATCAGAAAAGAAAACACAAGTAGAACCTGGACTGGAGTTGGCATGTTGCACCAAAGTAAAAGACTCTGGGGTGGGTGGGTGGGGAGAATACAGATTCAAGAAGGATGATGGAGGACTTAGTGGGGGTTGTATTGTTATATGGAAAACTGGGAAATGTTATGTATGTACAAAGTGTTGTATTTACTGTAGAATGTAAAACATTAATTCCTCAATAAAGTAATTGAAAAAAAGGAGTTAAGATATAATACATAACAAATTGTTGACTAATCATGAACCTAAAGGTGTGAATATTGCAGATAAAGATTGGGGTCTCTGTTTTGGAAAAAGCTAGTAGTTCTGTTTTAGGTATATTTCAGGAGGCCCATGATTATTAGTTTTTGCCTGAGTCTTACATCTAATATGCAGGTGGACTCCTATATTTTAACTTCATATATTTTTAAAGTTTCTGTCTCCAAAACTAGGCATACTATGCATACTAAGGATATGCTTTCAACATACGAAAGGAGTGGAGAACTGGAGTTCAGTTCATAACAGATAGGGTTCCATGGATGATTAGACTTTGTCAAGTGTGAAGGAGATGGGAAAAAGATTCGTTTCACAAAGATAATAAAATCTTCCTAAGGACATTCTGGTTTTCTGGATAGCTCAACTCTGCTATAACTAATCTTTTAACTCACATATTCTTGATCACAGACCTGAACAAAGAAGACCATTATTGCCACTGACTTACTGATAAGGCAAGTAGGGAGGTTAAATTTAAGAGTAAGTGACTGATCAGTGATGGAACTAAGCTTTGGTCTCTGGAAGTTTGACTGCGTGCTTATGCAGTTCTGCTTCTTTAATTCATGTTACTGACCAAAAACACTGCAATGCATATCTACAAGCCAGAGTGCCAGGTCTGCAGGATGTGTGAGAGAGAAATGTGGAACGATGATGCTGGAGGTGGAAGCAGGGGTAGGGTGGGGTGGGGACAGGGCTTGGAGTTTCTAAAAGAAATGGTAAAAACAGCTCACCTGGGAGGGTGCCTGTTTTGCCATGTGTACAATCCAAATTCAAGCCGCTCTTCAAACTGCTCTAGGGGAAGTTTTTGTGTTGTGGTGCATTGCCCTTCTTTTCTTCCATCTCCCTTTTAATGTCTTTCTATCTGAAAGTGTTGGCTTAAAGCCATGAAACTCATAAACCCCAGTGAGGGAGGGAGGGAGAGAGAGAGAGAGAGAGAGAGAGAGAGAGATTGCTGGTGGCCCAAAGGTAGCAGTGTGGAGTGCTGTGAGCCACCCAAGGTGATCCTCCACTGTTGGCAGCACAGGCTCGTTGGCCAAAATGAGTTTGGCCAGGGGCTGAGCCCCCTGGAAGACTGTGGGCAACCAGTTTTCTGGGTTCCTGGATGCCAAGGAGGAAGATGAGTTCTACCAGACAACTTATGGGGGCTTCATCGAGGAATCAGGAGACGATGTGTATCAAGGAGACCAGTCAGCCACAAAGGACGAGGTGGACTTCAACTTTGACATTGACAAAGGGGATAAGCCATCCAGTGATGGAGAAGGAGAGGAGCCAAGGAGAAAACGCCAAATAGTCACCAAAGCCTATAAGGAACCTCTTAAGAGCTTGAGGTCTTGAAAGGTCAGTACTCCAGCTGGCAGCTCACAGAAGATCCGATAGGAGAAGGCACTGCTGCCACTGGAACTACAGGATGATGAATCTGATAGTCGGAAGTCCATGTGTCAGTCTATAGACTAGCACACCCGGCAGACATTCCTTCCAGTGCAGGAGAGGCCAAGCCAGTCAGGGCAACAGAAGGGGCCCCACTGTGAACTGCCACTGATCCAGGAAGAGCTGCTTTGGGAGGCCAAGATCACAGAGAAGCTCAACTTGTTCACTGGACTTGACCTTCAACCCAAAGCTTCTGCACAAATGCCTTGTGCTGGGACACGCCTGGGTGGCCCCCTACTCACTGTTCCCGTACCTTCATCATTTTCAGTGATGATGCAATCTTTGAGGAGTGGTTTCCTCAAGGGCGGCCACCCCAAATCCCTGTTCGGGAGGTCTGTTCAGTGACCCACCGCCCATCTCTATACTGAGACCCTATTACAGACATACCCTAAGCCACCATTCCAGCCTTCAAGATCATCCAGGAGGCTTACAAGAAGTACATCACTGCCCATGGAATAGCCCCCATGGCCTCAGCCTTGGGTCCTGGCCCACCACCTCCTGAGCCACCTCCAAGCTCAGGGTCCCGGACTTTGTGCCAGAAAATTGTCATCAAATGAGCAGAGATGGAGACCATAGAAACCCCTTTCTTGTCCAGACTTGGGGATCTTAATGTTCCCTCTCTCCTTCCTGTTTACTCCCTTTGTCAACTCTGATGTTTTCCCAGTCCATTTCTGTTTTCCTTTCTTTATCTTTTTTCCCTAGTTCCCACCAGTTTTGTGTTATTTAACCTAATAAAATAGAAAGATACCTAAGAGAGAGAGAAAGAAGAAGAAGAAGAAGAAGAAGAAGAAGAAGAAGAAGAAGAAGAAGAAGAAGAAGAAGAAGAAGGAGAAGGAGAAGGAGAAGGAGAAGGAGAAGGAGAAGGAGGAGAAGGAGAAGGAGAAGGAGAAGGAGAAGGAGAGGAAGAGGAAGAAGAAGAAGAAGAAGAAGAAGAAGAAGAAGAAGAAGAAGAAGAAGAAGAAGAAGAAGAAGAAGAAGAAGGAGAAGAAGAAGAAGAAGAAGAAGAAGAAGAAAGGACGCCATCCAGAAATTAGAGGGGAGCTTCTGAGCGACTAAATTTGTTTTTGGGGGGGGCTTACAGGAAGAAAATATTCTTCTTGATGCAATTAAGGAAGTGAATTACTGAGGACAATAGAGAATAAGAAAGATGGTTTCTAGCTGTCTCTTGGGAAAGGACTTTAACTTGGACCAGTGTTATGAGATGGGGAGTTCCATAAACAAAATTTACCTTATTGGTTTTTAAATAATTCATTTATTTATTTTGGATAGAGACAGAGAGAGAAGGAAGGGGGATAGATAACTGAAGCACTACTTCACCATTTTTGAAGTTTTCCCATTCAGGTGGGGACCAAACCCCAGTGATAGCCCTCATGGCAAAAATAAATAAATAAATAAATAAATAAATAAATAAATAAATAAAACCTGAATCTAAACATATATCTTACTTCATCTCACACCCTTCTCCCCAGCTCCAACTTATTCTGTCTGATTAAAAGAAACCTAAAGCAAGAAGAGCTAGAAATTGAGTCCATTATAGTATTAATAATACAGTTAGCTCTCAGGAATGTTTTCCTTGTCAATACATTCACAGGTGAACTGATTTTTTTTTATCAGTCTTATCAGTAGTGAAGAGAAGTTTTCAACCTATAATGAGAAATTAGGCTGAGACACAGTGGAGTGTATTGAGGGTACCTTCTCTGTAGACATATGGGGTGCAGTGTATCTGGCCAGGGTGGACCCTGAACATACAGTGTACACTAGGGTGGCTCATTCCCGTGCATCTATTCCAGGGTTGATTGCAATTTCTGCTTGGTAGTCACTTTCTTCATTTAATCAACTTTGTCCATAGGAGAAGGAGGCTGGGATGTGAACTCTATCTACTGTGGATTTCCTGTGAGAATAACACCATTGATGACAAAAGCTTATAACTGAGCAAAGATAACTCTATGAAATCAATGCTAAGTGCAGAAAGAAGCAAATGACAGCAGATATGTGAATGAATAAAAGGCAAATGGAGTAGAGATTCCCTTTTTGTTTAGTATTTTTATTATTTATTTATTGGATTAACACAGGGAAAATTGAGAGGAGAGGAGCTGTAGAGAAGGAGAGAGACACCTGTAGCACTGCTTACACACTTAACGAAACTTTCACCCTGTAGGTGGGGATAGGAGGCTTGAACCCAGATCCTTGCACATTGTAGCATGAGTGCTCTTCCAGGTGCACCCCACTCACTCCCATGGATATTTGTGCTCCCCACTCAGCTAAATAAGTGTCTGCCCCTGAGAATACACAGGAAGGGCTGAACACTGAACTTTCAGACTTATGTCCATAGCCTTACTTTATGACAAATAGATTAAAACCATTTCCAACCCAGTGAGACCAAGTTCAAGTACCATTGCTTCCAGGATGTCTTCATCAATGCTGCTTACCCCTCTCCATAAATCCTCTGCCCTTTTGCTTTCCTTAGGTCTCATGGGTAGTATGATAATATTATATCGCACCTGGATAAGTTATTCAATAATACCCTATAGAAAGAGAAAGTTGTTGATTTTAAAAATTCTCCTTTTGGGGGCTAATATGTCTTAACTTGTTTTATGATATTTGACAGTCATTTCTGTTTTCCTCAAATAAAAAAGGGATTCTGTCTTAGAGTTAAAGACTTGTCAGCAAAGCATGTCAGGGTAGAAATTAATAGCACTCTTTTATTTTTCAGGAACTTTCTATGACACTAGTCTTCTATTTATGTTTGCAACACAGTTCTTCATTTTAAAACACATATATTTAATGGAAAAAAAGGAGTCAGTGGAAAATACTAGCAAACACAAGGGTGATATGCAAATACAGCCAAATGTGAATAGCCAGAATTCAAGAAATAATTACAGCCCTTATGCTGGGGTGCACAAACAGGCAGTTCTCTGCTTTCATTTAGAAAATAAATCCTGAAATGCATATAAAAGAAATGTGTGCAATAGGCAGACTTATGAAGTATGAAATGCTACATTTTCAAAGTATGGTGCATGCTCTTTCATTTTATTCTTTTACCTTTGAACTACCAGTCAACTGTGGTCCAGTGAATATTCAAGAGAGATGCAAGATGTGCTGCTTTTGCCACACTTAATGATGCTCATGCTTGGACTTCATTACGCTTATGAGAACTGTATTTTTATAACATCTCCTCTGCTTTCAGTATTATCTTATATCTTTATTTTCACGTTAATTCTTAAATATTTTATTTGATAAGACAGAGAGAAATTGAGGGGGGAGGAGTGAGAAAGCAGGGAGAGAGAGGAGAAGGAGGAGGAGGGGGAGAGACAGAGAGAGAGAGAGAAAGAAAGAGAAAGAGAGAATAGAACTGTAGCACTTCTTCTCCACTTCTGAAGCTTCCTCAATGCAGGTGGGGACTGGTGGCTTCAGTCTGGGTTTTTGTGCACGGTAACAGTAACATGGGCACTCAATCAGGTATACCACCACCCAGCCTCTTCATATTACTTTTTTAAATATTTATTTATTTATTCCCTTTTGTTGCCCTTGTTTTTTTTTATTGTTGTAGTTATTACTGTTGTTGTTATTGATGTCAGTCCCTGTTCAGGCACCATATATGCCAGTCCCTGTTCAAGGCACCATTTGCTGGGCTGGGCTAGCTTCATGGGCAGTAGAAAGATGACCAGGGACTCATGGCTGAGCTGGGAAGCAGTATCTCGTTTATTAATCAGATACATCACCTTTTATGCATCTCTTCACCAGAAGTGACAAGGGAAAGGAAATGATTAGGAGAGGGGGAGGAGCAAAAAAAGAGCAAGAACAGAACATAGAAAGCTTCCATCTAACCAGTGGGGATTAAACCAATATCCTGCAGGCAGGGCGGGAACCAGGCAAAACAGTGATTATGTAAATAGACCACATTGTAAGTAATACAAGTGAACCTAATGATCAAACCTAGTGATCAAAACAGAAGGTCTTATAAGCAGAATTTAGAAGCATACCAACATATTGAAGTCATCCTTGTTGGACAGGACAGAGAGAAATGGAGAGAGGAGGGGAAGACAGAGAGGGGGAGAGAAAGATAGACACCTGCAGACCTGCTTCACCACCTGTGAAGCTACTCCCCTGCAGGTGGGGAACCGGGAGATCAAAACAGGATCCTTGCACCAGTTCTTGTGCTTTGTGCCACCTGCGCTTAAGCCACTGCACTACCACCTGACTCCCTTCATATTACTTTTTAAAAGGAAAAGCATATGAAATTGTAGTCAACCCACTGAACACTGGTGTAAAATGATGGTAAGAAGACCACATCTGAAACATTGACATCCGGACTATTGCATATAATATAACTGCTTAATTTGGGGGTGTTAATGTACAGAGCATAAAATAGCATGTCAGAAAAAATGGAGGTGTCTGGGAGACACCACACATAGTATATTTCACATTTTATCTTGCTTGAGGATCCAGGTTTGAACCACCAGCCACCACATGGGTGAACCTGCACAGAGGAACCTTCATGAGCAGTAGATCTATGCCATGGCGCCCCCCCCCCTCTCCATCTCCCTCCCTCTCCCTCCCTCTCCCTCCCTCTCCCTCTCTCTCTCTCTCTCTTTCTCTCTCTCTTTCTCTCTCTCATACTTTCTCATCTGTCTTTTACCCTTTATGTAGAAAAGAGGAAAAAAATAGTCTGAAGAAATTCTGGAGATTTTAATCATTCTTTCATTAAACACAATTTTATGAGCACCTACTTTATGTCAGGCACTGTTAGACAAAGTTCTTATTTAAGTGGAAATAATATTCTAGTAGGAGAACATATAATATGTCAGGTGATGATGTATTATATGCAGCTGTGAAGAAAAACTACAATTAATTAGGTGTGGGACCTTGAGAGAACCACTTTATCTTTCTGAGGTTTCAGTATCTACATACATAAAAAGAGAGTTGAAATTCTTACTCTTTTGTCTTCTCTTTTCGGTTCCACCACCATCACTACCACTGCTAATATTTCTACCTCTTGATACTCTCACAAAGCTCAGTTCTGGAGCACAACTAAAAATATATAGGTTGGTAGCTATCATTTCCAGGAAATTGTATGTTTTCCTGTATTTATTGGTTCATTCCTCTATTCATAGTTTTGAGAGCTATGAATTCTTTCTTGTTTAGGCTTCCCAGAAATAAGCCAGATCTCATGGGATTTGTGGGCTGGCTAAACTAGCTGAAATCCCTTGAGGTCTTCACCTGAAAACACTATCTGAGTCTACCTGTTCTGTCTGCAAGCTTTCCTTGAAATCAATGACAGACACTCTGTTCACGGTCACCTTTCATTTGATGTAGAGTTTCTGTTATCTCTGAACCTTAGCCAAGTTGAGACTTTTTTCCCCCACACAGTTTCTCAGTTAATCACTTTACTTATCACTATCGCTTGTCTTGCCTGCCTCTTCCTACAAGTTTTCAGAATTCTCAGAACTTCTCTCCCAGTGGAAAAGTTCTCAGTAGCATTATCACTACCGACTTTTAAAGTGACACTGTAAGTATCATTGGACTCTGAAGAGTGAAGAGCTTCCTGTGGTTTCCCAGTGATGCTGTGAGATCTTATTTCCATGTGTCTGTACTTTTAACAAATATTTATTGAACATTTACTCTGTGCCTTGCATGAGACATTGATAGGAATAGACATCCTGATAGGAGTAGGGGAGCATTAACTTGATTTAGAGCAACTTTTTTTTTCTTCTTCATTTTCAGGACTTTGCTGTTCTGGGATGATATATGGAGAGAGAGGGAGGGAGAGAGAGAGAGAGAGAGGAGAAGGAGGAGGAGGAAATACAGAGACACAAGAGAAGCAAAGCTTCTCCCTGTGTGTGTATGTGTGTGGGGGGGCAGATGGGCTTTAACTTGATAATAACACATGGCAAAGAAGGCGCTCTGTCCAGCCTATCTTGCCATCCTAGGACAACCACTATATATATATATATATTTTTTTTTTACAATATATGCCTTTTTCTACTGTATACACAATGCATGCCAAACTATCCACTCTCATTCCTACTTTTCACCCATGGCTCTCCTACCAGTCACTCATTTTTGAGGCAATTCCCAGAATTCCTTGTCAAGATACTAGGAAATTAGGTTTCTGAGGCTTTGGGGGAAGGTATTTATTTTTTTTTCCTTCAAAACCACTTTGAAAGATGACTGTGAGTCTACCAGTAGTTATTTCTCAGGCATGGACAGGTGATACATCCCTCACAAACCTTTGCTGATTCTTTTGTTCACTGTACTAACATATTTAACTTTGTAAGAATCTGGAATGTCCAGAAGATTGGACATGTCCATGGACCTAATTTGTACTTTACCCCCACATGTCATGGCTTTGGTAGGTTATACTTTGGGAATCTCCAGGACTAGTTATGTAGTTTGTGTAACCTAAGGTAGATAGACTTCATTCTCAACCATAATCCATGTTGGGGTCATTACTACTCCAGTTCTCTACTGTGTCTCTTAGTGACATTTCTCCTAAGCAGAAAGACTGCATCTTCCTTCTCTTCATCTTCTTAGCACCTTGCACTCTACTTTGCATGCATTAAGTGCCCAGTGAACATTTTGACAACTGAATTTTCAATCAGTTGCTTTCTTGGATAGCTGTTGACAATACCACAGCTTCTTGATGAAGTATAACCTTATGTTAGTCATTGAATTTCTATCAAAGGCATTGCAAACTGGTTATTGATTTTCTTTTTTTAACGAGAGAAATAAATCTTCTATTTGATACTTAGTCGTGCGTTAAAATGTACACAAAGACAGAAAGATGTGATTCAATACATAGGCAGAACTTTTATGATATTAAAAATATCATAAAATAATTACAAATGGGGGATTAATTAACTTTATTATGGTTTTATTTTATCATTTTTAGGGAGAAAGAGGCACCCAAACAAAGCTCCATCATTTGTGGAGCTCACATGGTGCCAGTATTTTACATATGGGAGGCATGTCCTCTATCCTCTGACTGGAAGTAGATTTCCATCGTTCTCTAGTTAATTAACTAGTTACTTAATTTTGCTAGAGGATGAAAGATATAAATAGAGTAAGAGAAAGAAGCACATAAAGAGAGAAAGCTTTAACACTGCTTCACAATCATGAAGCTCCCCTTCTACAGGTGGAAACTGGGGGATGCACCTGAGTCCTCATACATGTTAACATGCACTCTACCAGGTAAACCACCTCCTGGCCAAGGGTCAGGTTAATTTTAAAAATAAACAAATTTCATTACCTTGAGAAAGTCTCTCACGTTCTCCATCTTTTTGGGGAGGTCTTAGGGTTTAGTTCTGCTTTTCTTTCTTTTCCGACTCACCTATGCTATTTCCTCTCTTTCTTGTATAGATTTTGGTAGGAAGCTCAGTCTCCTCATTATTGCCACACACAAAAAATTCATTTACATCCGAGTGTTCTGTGAATTTCCCAATGTTGTTAAAGTGTCAGGAGATGGGCTCAGTGGTGGCACATTCAGAAGTGTACACACATTACCATGCACAAGGATCTAGATTCAAGACCTTGGTTCCTACCTGCAGGGGGTGAGTTGAAGCATTCATAATGCTGCAGGTGCCTCTTTACCTCTCTCACTCCCTTGACCTGCCCTGTATTCTCTTCCTCTATCAGAAAATAGAAAATGAGAATATAATACATTTTTTAATGGATGCTTGGAGTAGTGAAGCTGTCATCTAGGTACTAAGCCCCAGTCATAGCCCTGTAGCAAATGAAATGGAGATAGAGAGAGATAGAGAGAGAGAGAAAAGCAGGGGTTTTTAGAGTTGTGGCTATGGAGTAGCAGCAGACTCAGTCTTGCTCTCTTGGGTCAACTAGGAAAAACAATGAAAATCACTTGAGAACTCAAGAAAATATGACCAAAATTTCTTCAGAAACTCACCAAGCTATGGGTGAATAGACATTTGTGGCTTGTGAAGGAGATATTCCCAGGACTAAAAGGCTGGACTTAAGGATGGCTAACACCAGATTGGGAGATTTGTAGGTTCAGCCACACCACTTACAGGTCTGAGTTTAAACAACAAAGAACTGTTAAAAAGGAAAAAAGTCACCTAAAATCTCACTAATTTCCAACTGTCACTTCTTGAATTTCCATTGCTATTGCCCTTCAGAGGTTCGAACTGCAGCAAAGAGACCCTATATTGATATCAGGGACACTGACCCAGCCCTGTTCATTCAGAATTAAATCTCCCTTCCCCGCTAAAATATATACACAGGAAATTGAAGACCTTAGTCACAGTGTCTCCTGGAACAACAATGAAAGCCACACTAAATGTGGAAACTGAGAAATACACAACAAATACACAAAAGCCCCAAATGACCAGACAGGCACAGATCTAGAAAAAAATAAGAATAAAGTTCAGAAAACTCACAATGAAATCAACTTAAGAAACTAAAATTAGGATTCAAGTATGCATTGATCATCATTTTACCAAAGAATTACAAACTACAGAAAAAAATAATTCAAACAGAACTGCAGGCCCTAAAGGACACTTTGAATGCAGTGTAGGTTGAGGTAAGAGGCCTTGGAAGTAGATTTAATCAGGTGAAGGAGAGAATATCAACTACCAAACTCTGTAAATTTAAAAATCTTGAAGAGGAAAGGTTTAGGAAAAATGAAGCACTTCTCTGTGAAACAGCAGACTCCGTCAGAAAGATGGATTTGAGGAAGAGGAGAAAGAGAGAAGTAGAAACTTTATGAGAAAATTTTCTACCTTAGCAATGTTCAAAATATAGAACTCCAAGGTGACCACACACTTAAATTTTTGAATCCTAAATGACACACACCAAGATACATCATTGTGAAACTACTCAAAACCAGGGGCAAGGAAAAAATATTGTAGGCTTCCAGGGAAAGAAAGAAAGTCACACACAAAGGTAGAACCATCAGGCTTTGATCAGATTTCTAATAACAAACCCTAGATGCAAGGAAGGAGTAGAATGTCATAGTTAAAGTATGAAAAGATAAAAATTGTCATGAATTCTGTATCCTGCTAAATTATCCTACAGATGTAAGGAAGAATAAAAAGATCTTTTCAAACATTCTGAAACTGAAGGAATTTGTCACTACAAAACCTGCCTTGCAAGAATTACTGAGAGGAGTCCCACATGAAAAGAAGAAGCAAAGGAGTTCTAACTTTTAATGAGATGATCAATATTAGAATACAATCAGGAGCACAACAACAACAGCTATGTTTATAACTGCATTACGCACAGTAACCAAAGCGTGGGAGCAGCCTAAATGCCCACCATCAGATGACTGGCCATAGAATACTACTCTTCAATCAAAAAAGATGATATTGTATCTTTTGCAATAAAATGGATAGAACTGGGCATGATTATGCTTAGCAAAATAAGTAAAGAGAAGAAAGACAACTACCAGATTATTTCACTCATGTGTGGAGCCTAGAGATAGGATTTCCATGAACTTGCCAAAAAGAAAAAAAATCCAAACAAAACAGAAGCAAGCAAACTACTTGTAAGACTTATGAAAACTATGCTGGTTATATTTGGGAGGTGGGATGGTGGGGATACAGAATCTTGGTGGTGAGTGTGATGTGGAACTATCATTATAATATTATAACCTTGTAATGAGCTATTAATATCAAGTAAAAATATAATAAAAAGAATTAGGAAGGGAGTAGTCCTGTTTCTTCAATCTTGTGGAAGAGCTTTAGAAGTATAGTTATTAACTGTTCCCTTCAAGTTTTGTAGAATTCGTTTGTGAAGCCCTCTGGTCCAGGACTTTTGTTGTTGGGAAGATTCTTAATAACTGTTTTGATTTCTTTGTTCGTGATTGGTGCATTTAGGTTTTGTAGTTCTTCTTGGTTCAGTTTTGAAAGGGTATATGTTTCCAGGAATTCTTCCATTTCTTTCAGATTTTTTTTTAGTGATTCCCATTATTATTCAACAATTTGTTTGGCTTTGTATGTTAACTCTCTTTTCAGCTACCAGGTTCCAGATGCTAGCATGATGCCGAACAGACTTCCCTGGACAGATGACCTCACCAATGTGTCCTGAAGCTCCGCTTCCCCAGAGCCTTACCCTACTAGGGAAAGAGAGAGGCAGACTGGAAGTATGTATGGATGGACATGTCAATGCTCATGTTCAGCAGGGAAGCAATTACAGAAGCCAGACCTTCCAACTTCTGCATCCCACAATGACCCTGGGTCCATACTCCCAGAGGGATAAAGAATGGGAAGGCTATCACGGGAGGGGATGGGATACGGAGATCTGGTGGTGGGAATTGTGTGGAGTTGTACCCCTCTTATCCTATGGTTTTCTTAATGTCTCCTTTTTTAAATAAATAAAAAATTAGAAAAACAAAAAGAATTAGGAGGTTCAGGGGAAAAGTCATATAGAGACCATACCTTGTATTAGCTCTCAAGAATCACTCATTGCTTCCTGTTCTCTTTCTCCTCTTTCTCCCATAAGAAGAAAAAACATTTAATTCTTCTATTGCCTCACACCAAACTCTCCTCCATCCTCCATATTCATTTCAGTTTCTTAGTTACATGCATTTTCAAAGTTCTTATAAAATATACATTTTCATGATGGATAAGTGGGCCTTCTATATGAGCTTCAAGTGGGGCTGTTAAGCCACTATTTGAAAGGATATGTCTTCAAAGGACAATACTCTGGAAATGAGGGAAACTAGAAGAGTAAATGAAATACCAGCAGCACAAAGAGCAACAAGAAGAACCTAGTCTACAGTTTCCTAGGTTCAAAAGAAAGTTTCTCAGGCTGGAAAAATTATTCAACTGGAAGGGTGCCTGCTTTGCCATGCATGTGACCCAGCATTGAGCCTGGTCCCCAGCGCACTGAAGGAAACATCAGTGCTATGATATTTTTTCTCTCTTCCTCTGTCTCTCTGCCTGTTTCTCTCTTTGTGCCTGGAAAAGTCACTCCAGAGCAATGAAACCCTGGTGATTACAAAGTAATAGTAATAATATAAAATAAAATAATTTTTTTTAGAAAAAACCTCCTCAACAAACAGCTATCTCCATGAATATCTGCTTCAATGGAGTCTTTGGAGTTGTGTAGCACAGTCTCCTAAGAGACCCATGTAGGTTGTGAGAGAGTTAAACTCCATCCTGGGGCAAGTGTTTTGATGGTCATACCATCATTCTATTCGTACATTCTACTTGTGCCTATGGCACAAATTGACCATTAAAGGATAGATAATGGGTCTCCATCAATGTTTTTATGGCATAGGCTATATGAAAGCATATACAGATATTGAAGCAGGACCCCACACGGAACAAGGCCTGCCTTCCATTTACTGAGCCACCTCCCAGACTTAGTCTAGGCTTAGACTCCTAGGCTTTAGACAAAAGCAGCACTTGAAGCCCTGTCTTCACCATCAGAAAGGTCATTCCACTCAGCAGTCTCAGTGCAATTGGCTTACTGCCAAAAGTTTACTGCATGTAAATGTAACATTTTCTAGTTTCTGCGGGATGGATTAGATGAAGGCTATTCCATAAACATTGATGTTCTGGCAGCAGCAGCATATAGCCATGCTTGAACTCAGCATGGTGCTGAACTCTACTGCTCTGCCAGTGCTCCTCTTCACTCTGCAGGGATTGCTCTCAGCTTTAAAGACACCCTGCAGTAATGTGTTAAAGGTGTAGAGTGATCCAGACAAACAAAAGGTGGGCAGTTGCCAATTAGCTAGAGAGTGAGAGGTCAGTGTGTTGATTGCATTCTGGGTCAAACAAAAGACTGCATTAGATCATGGAAGCCCCAGGAATAAGACTGCTAGATCAGGAGTCAACAAGCTCTGGTCTATGGGTCAGATTTGACCTTGGTCCACTTCCATACAGTTTATGAATAGGAAACATTTTGCAATTTTTTTTTTGCCTCCAGGGTTATTGTTGGGGCTAGGTGCTTGTATTATGAAGGCCCTGGAGGCTACCCCCCCACTCATTGTTGTTGTTTTTGTTAGTGTTGTTCTTGTTACTGGATAGGACAGAGAGAAATTGAGAGAGGAGGGGAAGACAGAGGGTGAGGGGAAAGAAAGACACCTGCAGACCTGCTTCACGGCTCGTGAAGCTACCCTCCTGCAGGTGGAGAGCCAGGGCTCAAACCTGGATCCTTGCGCTGTTCCTTTCTCTTTGCACTATGTGTGCTTAACCGGTGTGCTACTGCCCCACCCTCATTTTATGATTTTTAAAGCATTATAAAGATCAATAAATATGCAACAGTAGATGTGGTACATAGCACTATTCCACAAATCTACTGTTGCATATTTATTGATCTTTATAATGCTTTAAAGAAGTAGCTATCTTGCCCTAAACAATCCTCCTGAGTTGGGCTCTCTGAAATACTATTTGAATTTTGGTAATCTTTCATGTTCTGAGGGTTTCCAAAGTGGAGAATGATGCAGACCTTTTATTTTAAAGTTGTCTCCTCATCTGCCTTACGTTGTACTTATCATGAAGTCTACCATGTTGGGCAATTCACAGACTGAATTTCATCATAAAGGATTGTTTAGAGAAGAATAAAGACATAGGTTCCAAGAAAGTTCTACTCTGCCCAGAAAAAAAGAGGTAAATTTCCTAATACCTAACATTTATTTTCACAATTTTTACAGCAACTCTGCAAAATAAATTATTATCATGAGGTAATCGTTGCTTAATCATGCTAAAGAATCTATTCAAGATCATCTAGTTATTAAGATGGTGTGGTATGACCCTGTGTGTGCCTGCTGTCCAAATGTAATTATTATTATTATTTGCCTCCAGGGTTATTGCTGGGGTTCAGTGCCTGCACTAAGAAACCACTGTTCCTGGAGGGCATATTTTTCTCCATTTTTGTCCCATTTTTTGCCCTTGTTGTTATTGTTGCTATTATTGTTATTGCTGTTGTTGTTGTTGGATAGGACAGAGTAATTATTTTTGTGTTTACAGAGAAAGAGAGATTGGCACCAGAACACTACTCTGATATATGTGGTACATGTATATCCTGTACTTCACAACTGAGCTATTTCCCCAGCCCAGAACCCAATTTATAACCAGTGTGTATCTCTGTTAGGGTCATTAATAACCAGACTTTGGGTAGAAATCGTGAAGTGGGTGGGGAAGAGTGTGTGAATTAAATCAAATGATATTTTTATGCTCACAAAAAGTCACAACTACTGGGAATGTGGGTCTTCCCTAATGGTTATCTTAGAGAGAAATGACGAGGAACCTGGATTTAGCCCCACACTCATCTGTAATATTTATTCAGTGTTGTTGGCTTCTATCCCTTGCAGGCCTGTAACACTACACTGCCTTTGTCTGCCTTCGCCTTTTCAGCTACTGTAGGGGGAGAACATGTGTTCACTGAATAAATGTAGGCAAACACGGTCTACAACCTCAATGACAACCCTGAGGCTATCCAATGCAAAACTGCTGATACTGCCTAATTACAGAGGAAATTGGGTTTGGAAGGATTAAGGACTTTGGTCAAAGGTGTGCAAATTCTGTGGGTAGTGTTTGTCTAAGGTTTGTGCTCTTTTTGTGATCATCCACTGCAGTGCCTGTTGCCAGTTTAGAGACCAGCTTGATTTCAGGGACATTTCTTTTCCCTTCACTAACCCATTTCTTCGGAAACCCACCAAGGTCTTTGCCAATAAAGGGACAGCCCAGCGATTCTTGGCTCCTCCTCAAGAAGCCTGGGTATGAGCTGTCCCTTCTTAGGCCTCTCAGTGGCCTCATCTCAGTTGAAGATTTTCCCCTTCAGGAGGCCCAACTGCTGCCACATTGTCAATTGCTAGCTGGTTACCATAGAAACACGTCTCAAGAGGGATCTGCTTTTCTTCCTTCTTGAATGAAGAGAAGTATAGGGCTTTGTGAGGGGCAATGCTTCCCCCTTCATGGCCAGGAAAGGAACTGGCTTTGAGTTAACAGGGCTTATACAATTTTGCCTAAGGACTCCACTCTTTGTCAGTATTAGATTGCCAGTTTTTCATTCCAGAGAAGAACTATCCCTTTTTGGAATATTTAACCTTTCTTCTTTTTGATGGTGGAAGTGCCTTTTCTTTTTGAAGTGATTATGATAGTAGAAGGAATGGTTTAGAAGATGTCATCACAGTCTGAGGTGAAGCATGTTGAGGTGGCAATCGTTGCGTTGGTTAGGTTGTGATCAGCAGGTGCAATATTATTTGGTGTGGACTGGGAGACGCATACGGGAAAGTGGGCCCTATCCAAGGGTTCCAGGACTGGGGGAAGTAGAGGCTTTATAGTGGAGATGTGAGGTTCCTGCTGTCTTAGGGTTCAAAAAGACAATCGATAGTTAATGTTATCATCACATTATTTGGTAATTGGGTTAACTTTGAAAAGTCCTTTTGTTATGGTTTGCTGTACAGTATCCAGTATCTTGCATATAGCTGTGCTATTGGATGCTTCTAATCTATTTGGTCTAGGCTTTTGAGAGAGTCCTCATATCAAATACACAGCCTATATATTAAAAAGATTCAGTTTGTGTTTTGAGAAACTTTGAGACATACAACTGCTTTTCCCCCTCTCATATTAATTAACTACTGATTTATATGTCTACATTTCGCTAGGAGTGTCCAGAGACTTCACGTGTGGAATGACAACCCTTCAGCTTCATTACTCGGGTGAGACCTTTTATAGTACACTCTAATTTCATCTCAGGTAATTCACTTTCTAACAAAGTCCCAAAACCGAGATATATACCAGTTTTTGTGAGAGAGAGCTTATGTTCACACGTATCCATAAACTACTGCAAAATATATACCTGAAAGCAGAAGTACACTATAGTTTGCAGTGAGTACCTCCCTAACACTTCCTCTCCACTAGTCCAAGCTTGGGATCCATGATTGCTCAACAAATTGTTTGGCTTCGTATGTTAACTCTCTTTTCAATCACCAGGTTCCAGATGCCACCAGGATGCTGGCCAGGCTTCCCTGGATTGAAGACCCCACCAATGTGTCCTGGAGTTCAGCTTCCCCAGAGACACACCTTACTAGGGAAAGAGAGAGGCAGACTGGGAGTATGGACCTACCAGTCATGAACAACATGAACAACGCCCATGTTCAGCGGGGAAGCAATTACAGAAGCCAGACCTTCTACCTTCTGCACCCTCGATGACCCTGGATCCATGCTCCCAGAGGGCTAGAGAATGGGAAAGCTATCATGGGAGGGGGTGGGTTATGGAGATTGGGTGGTGGGAATTGTGTGGAGTTGTACCCCTCCTACCTTATGGTTTTGTTCATTAATCCTTTCTTAAATAAAAAATTAAAAAAAAAAAGATGTCATCACCTGGTATAGGAAAAAGCTTGCTAATACGTACAACAGTATGGGTGAGTCTCAAAATCGCTACATTAGTTAAGTCTTGCAAGGAAAGAGTGTATACTGTATGGCTCCATTCACATAAAAGTCTAGAAAGTACACACTAATGCATAATGACAGAAATAACACCAGTGGGTTCTAAGGAATGGGGTAGAGAGGTAGGTGACTCATGTAAAGACTCAAGGAGACGTGAGCAGATACTACATTTCTTGTCTTGGTGGTGATGGTGGTTTTCACAAGTCAACACTCAATTCAAAATTGACCAAATGGTAAATATTAATATATGCAGTTATATCTCAAGAAAGTTGAACAGAGCAGTTAATATTTTTTACTTCAACTTTTATTTTTGTAATTTAAGCTGCCTGTAGAAAACCAAATTCTCTCAATCATAGGACCCTGGTCACAACAGTTTCAAGTAAAGTAATGAAGGAAATAAAGTTGACATCTCTTTTAGCCACTATCCCCAGGATTCCTGTGAAAGGAAAGGGTAATTCTTTGATCTAATTGGCACTTATGGATCTAGAGATTTAATGTGGTTTGTCTCCCTAAGTGTATTTACATTTTATAAAAAATTTCTGGGCATGAGCCATGTTCCTGAAAACATCCAACATCCAGTGGTGGAATTTTAGATTCCAGGGCATTTAGCCAAAGTAGTACTCTGAGATTCCTCATATTTAGTTACTTTTTTTAAGTGATGAAATTAATGATTTCTGCATTCCTTGGGTCCTTTGTTGTCTTTACGATTATCATAATTGTTATTTCTGTTTCCAATTACCATTTGCTTAGTTTTTTATATAAAGATGTTAAAAAGCACACACATGGAGCCAGATCATAGCCCACCCCATAGAATGTTTATGCTATAACGTGTAAGAACCCGAGTTCAAGGCCCAGTCTCTACCTGAAAGGAAGAATCTTCATAAATGGCAAAGCAGACCTGCAGAACTCTCTCTGTCTCTCTCTTTCTCCCTGTCTTATTTATTTATTTTTACCAGAGTATTTCTCAGCTATGGATTATGGTGCTATGGGGGATTGAAACTGGCACCTTGGAGCCTCAGGCATTAGAGTCTGTCTGCATAACCACTGTGCTATCTCCCCTATTTTTTTTAATTTCTCTCTATAGCCAGTAAATAAAAAAGAAAACATAACAAGAACAACAACAACAACACACACACACACACTGAAAACAATGGTTTTAACCTATGAGGGCAAATTTGAATAGTATGATGCATTGAGTGAGAATATATTTAAGACTACACAATGTTTTGCATATATAATTCAACATAATGATACATTTAATCACCTCTTATGTGCCTTAATTTTTTTCTAGAAGATACAAACAAAAATAAGACATATTCCCTGATTTGGAAGTAATGTAATAAGGAACATAGTCTAGTAAGTAGATCACTAAATGAAGTGGGGATGTATATAGTATTGATGTTTTGATAAGCATGGGAAAATAGGACCTGAAACAGACACTGGTATATCAGAAACATTCCTGAAAGAGATAATAGCTGAACTGAGGATTGAGGAGATAGCATAATGGTTATTCATAAAACTTCCATAACTGAGGCATCAAGGTCCCAAGTCCCACCATCACAAGCCAGAATTGTGAGCACTGCTCATGTTTAACTCATACACATTCTCTCTCTCCCTCTCTTTCTCTTTCCAGATCTCTTATTCATTAAAAGTAAATAAAAAGGGAGTCGGGCAGTAGCGCAGTGGGTTCAGCGCACGTGACACAAAGCGCAAAGACCAGTGTAAGGATCCCAGTTTGAGTTCCCAGCTCCCCGCCTGCAGGGGAGTTGCTTCACAGGCAGTGAATCAGGTCTGCAGGTGTCTCTCTTTCTCTCCCCCTCTCTGTCTTTCCCTTCTCTCTCCATTTCTCTCTGTCCTATCCAACAACGACGACATCAATAACTACAACAATAAAACAAGGGCAAAAAAAGGGAATGAATAAATAAAATATTTAAAAAATGAAATAAATATTTTTAAATAGTCAAACTGAATACAAAGGGCAAGGAAATAGTAACAAGATAATAGAAGAGCAGTATAACCATAGGGTAACATACTTGATTATTATGAAGTGTGAACTGGTCTCTGAGAAAGAAGTACCAACACTGATATTTAGAAAACTGAGTATGATATGTCTCTTTCAAGCCATAAAAAGGAGATTAGACGTTGTCTTTGGCCAGTAGACAAAGATCAAAATTTGATTTTAGAAGGATAGTGAGGCTCCTGTGGATTTATTTATATAAGTTAATGGCTATGGATCAAACTAGAAAGCTACTATGGCATTGCATTGAAAGATAGTAGTGTTCTAAACTAAGGGATTGGAGCAGAATAGAGGGAAGATCTATTAAGATATATTAAGAGTTTACTGTCTTAGTTACTATTATGTATATGTTTTTAATTGAGGGTACTAATCACATTCATGATAATTCCATCACTTTGACTTAATTGCCTCCCTAATACCATTAGATGTTAAGATTTTAATATATAGATGAGAGTGGGGTATCCTGGAGAAAGTATTTAGCCTATTACATGTAGCAAAAGATAAGTCAACAGGACTGGATTCAACAGATTGGATATATGGAGTCATAGAGAAGGGAAATCTAGAAATGATGCCCCTGGTTTGGCTTTAAGTAACTGCATAGTTATGAAAGATGGGTTTAGATTTAAACAATATTCTGGAAGATAACGAGTTCATTCAAGGACATGTTGACTTCCTTCTTTACCTTTCTACATGGAGAAATACATGCATAAATGTCAAGAAGGAAGTCAAGCCTGTAAATCTGCAACTGGAGGCTGATAAGTGCAGGCTTTAGAAATAGTTTTAGCATATTGGTGGCACATAAAACCATTAAGAGAGAATGAAATAGCAAATGCATGTTGAATTAAATTCTTTGTATGGATAATTCCTTTTCATGTTTTGTAGACAAACTATCTGTTTACAATGTGGGAGAAGAAGTCCCTACTCAGGGGCAGGTATAATTAAGAATCTGTTCTATTTTGACTGAAGTGAAAGGCATGACTGCTGAGGATAAAAAAATGAAGAATTTAGATTAGAATTACTGAAAGTCCCCAGCCATTCAGTTTTTGTCTGATTGTACACTTTAATTTTTTTGAAACTACCCTTTGATAGATGTTCCTATTGAAAGAGAGTACTTGTTAAATTTGGCCAATATGTGTTTACACATCTTTTTTCTCCTGAGTATTAAGCCACTTGAGGTTATGCATAACTAATTTAAATTGTGCCATCCAGTGAAGTGTTGATGTACTAAACTGAAAGCTTCTCTACAGATCTCAGAGTTTTCTAGGAAACTTCTCTTGACTTTCCCATTGAGACGTGTCATATAAGCAAATTTATATGGGGAGGTATTTGTTTCAAGCTAAAAGGATAATTTGACCTTTAAGGAAGAAATAAGTGGACATTGTATAGTGTGTTGACTCCCAAGTCAAAAAGTGTGTTCTGTTAAGTGAGATAAAGACAACAAGAGAAGGAAAAATATAGGATGATCTCATGTATAAAGGAACTTAAGAAAAAGGGCAGATGGGACTGGGTGGTGGCGCTCCTGGCTGAGTACACATGCTACAGTGTACAAGAACCTGGGTTCGAGCCCCCAGGCCCCACCTGCAGAGGTAAAGCTTTTCAATTGGTGAATCAGTGTTGCAAGTGTGTCTCTGTCTCTCTACCCCTCTATCACCTCATAACCTCTTGATTTTTGGCTGTCTCTATCCAAAAAATAAATAAATATAAAAAAATAACAAAACAAAAAAAAAAAAGAAAGAAAAGAAAAAGGGCAGACAAAGGAAAAAAAGTGAAACTGGGACTGGGTGTGGTACATCGTTATCAAAGCAAAGGACCCTGGGAAAGGAGAGGGAGGGATGAGGTGGAGTGGGTGATGGCATCTGGCTGCATGATAATGGACCTAAGTTGGGTATGAAAGTGTTCTACAGATATCTATCATAGAGAAATAAAAAATTGTACACATCTATCAGCAACCATAGTGCTATACTATAAACCATCAACCCTTCAATACAATGATAACAAATGAAAACACAGATAAAAAAATAATAAGGGAGATGTGTTCTTACTGTTTACTATCAGTCTGAACCACCACACCATGACTTCTCTTAGTTTTCTGTTCAGACACTCACAAGATCCCTTTTTTATTGGGTTCACAGGCATTCTATGATCTCTTGTATCTTATTTGACCAAATGTTATTTCTCCAAATCACACAGAAAAGTAACTAAAGATATTGTTTTCCTCGAGTGCTAAGATATACTGGTAGCACTGGGATGTTTTCTCTTTATGTTTACATCTTAATTTTAAGCCAAATATTTTTGTGTTTACCATCTTGCATTAATTGATTTAGGATATCAAGAAAATGACTGTACTTGATGGTTGAATTTCATAATAAGCAGAATTTCTGCATGGATTTCTTACTCATTTAACAGCTGAGAACATGTCATTACTTTACGAGCACTACTGATAAATCATTTGTCAAATACTTTTCAGTCCTTTAAAATAATTTTTATTTCCTGTGATTTCAATTGTCTCCGCATTTTCCCTTGTAAATAGTTGAAGAGTAAGCACATTTTCAAAGAGCTGTAGGGAGGCTAAGATGCCAGTTGCATTTTAACGATATAGGGCATTATCGTTCTTACTGTAGCCAATTCTCTTTTAAATCATTGCAGTTTCTGCTCTAGCCTCCAGCTATAGAATTCTTTTCAAGCTGGCAGTGAACTTGGCAGGCTGCCAGAAGAAATATAAAGGTGTTTTGGTCCACCAAAGTATTTTGAGTGGTTCTTAGTGATACAGTTTTCTTCAGTACATCTGCAAAACATTTTTTCTGAAGTGAATTTTCATGTGAAAAGCCTCCTTAATCATCACTAGCATTGTTTGTTTCAATGCAGTTATTTAAGTGCTCCCCCCTCGTGCCTACAAAATAAACAAGGGAATCTTCTAAAGAGTTTCAAAAGTGGCAGGTGCTGAGGCTGTGCCCTATTCACTTTTAGTTTGCAATGACATTTTTTGTGCTAATCTGTAGACAAACAAGAGACAGGTGACACACCAAATCAAGTAAAATGAACAGGAGTAGCCGGTTTTGGCCAATGAGGTCAATTCTAGATTAGATGCTTTTCAGGCAAATACATGCAAGAAGCAACTGCTATTTTATTAACCCTCTTGTTGTATGCATTCTGACTGCAAACTGACATTTAAACTGATATTTAGGATAAGGCATTAAGTAAACTGTTTTGGTTTTAAATGAAAACAAAAGCATTTTTAAAATTTAAATATCTGTGGTTGCATGTCTTTGAATATCATAACAATATGTATGGATGTAGACACACATATGCCTTTAAGGAAAATGAATACTCTGTTTAAACATTGAAGCACATTAAAATGACAGTTTGCTAGTTTGGTCATGAATCTAATCTATGTATATTGTATTTTCACAACAAACAACCCTATTTACACACTAAATTACTACACACATGAAGGAATTTAAGAACTAAATGATTAAGCACATTCTTTTTTTTTTTTACACTCTTATATTGTTACCTTTCTGTTGATCATATGTACAAATTCAAATTCCAGGAGGCTATTTTCTGTTTTAAAACTTGGAAGAGTAATCCCTTTACAGAGACATTGATTTTATTAAATTTTAATGCAGACGCATTCTTAACCACTGCCCTCCCATTTCTTTAAATAATCCTACTAGTGAATGAGTGACAGAGAGAGATCTGCAGAAGAGTTTTTTTTAAATGAAAACTTAATTCTTTTTTGTAAAAAAGTGAAGTATACTCATTATGATAACACTAAATCACAAAATATAAAATGTTTATTTATGCTGCTGTACTAAGGGGGTAAAGTGGTGAAGTGCATTTGCACACTATTTGGGAAAACTGAAGATCTTGCAAATAATCCCCCAATACTGGGAAATCACCCATTGAGAAAAGAGAACCAGATAATGACATTTTATCCAACCTTTCCACCTTAAAATGTTTTTTTCAATTATGATGAAAAACAAAAATAACTCATTTTGTGGTTGGCTGGGAAATATAATCCAAGACCCCCACTGAATGCCTGTAATTGTGATTAGTACTAAAACTTGTAAAATCGGGTTTCTGGCAGTAGCACAGCGTGGTAAGTGCACATGGAATGAAGTGCACGGAATGGCATAAGGATCCAGGTTCCAGCCCCCGGTTCTCCAACTGTAGGGCGGTCGCTTCACAAGCTATGAGACATGTCTGCAGGTGTCTATCTTTCTCTCCCCCTCTCTGTCTTCTCCTCCTCTCTAGATTTCTCTCTGTCCTATCCAACAACAACAGCAGCAATAATAACAAGAGCTACAACAGGGGCAACAAAATGGGAAAAAAATGGCCTCCAGGAGCAGTGGATTCATAGTGCAGGCACCGAACCCCAAAGATAACTCTAGAGGCAAAAAAACAAAAATAAAAACTTGTAAAATCTGTGTTTTTCTTTTAAATATATGCAACATGATAAAGTTTGATTTATAAATTGGGCACAGTGAGAGATTGTTTACTACAGGGAATACAATAGCTGGTAATGCAATAAAACAGTCATATCATCATAGCAGAACAATGTGAATGAAGACTGTCTCTTTCAAATTATCTATTGTACACAATATTTTCAGCCCCTGATTAACCATGGCTAACAGGATCCACGGAAAGTAAAACCTCAGATAAGGGAGTGACTACTGTATGTCAATATCTACAAACAGAAGAGAAATTTTAAAGAGTTGATAACCTTTGTAGGAATAAATGCCTGTGGGGAACACATTGATGTAAGATTGTTCAGTTTAAATATATTGCAAGTTTTCCTTTAATATAAGAATGAGAATAGTTATAATGATATATAGATTTTGTCGGGGATGTGTAACTACAGACAGGTTGAAGTAATGCCTTTCACTTAGAGATGGTTGGGTATCCTTATTAATTTCATAGAAGCTATTTACTCTGTTTGTATACACATATTTATATATACACATATTTACTATGCTTACGTGTAATTAAACACATATACCTAAAACATGAGTACTCTTGAAATGAATCCATAGCTTTCCACAGGAACTGTGGATACTTGGTTTGAGATATATTTTCGATCACACAGAAAACACTGCCAATATAAACTTAGGGGAGCACTGATATTTTCCTTTGAGCATGCCAATCTCATTACCATGATGGCCAACACAGTAGAAAAGGAATATCACCTTGAATTGTACATTAGTGCATATGACTTGTACTTCTATTAGACATTATAACTGAAACCACATTCTCATCTGCAGGCATGTTCAGCAAAGAGCAGATGCTGTGGTGCCTCCATTTTCCGAGAGCATAACCAAAGTGCCTGCCCCCAGGTTAGTGATTCCTAACCTTGTATGGCCTCTGCTATTGGAATCTGACAGGGTCTTTATTTGAATTTGAATCAAATTCTTGTCCAATATGACTTTTCTTTCTTAGTTTTCAAGCATTTAATAGTTTTGATATAACCCACTTGTGTTTTTGCCTATGACCTTTAAGTAGATGATATTGATTTTAGATGTTTTTGACAGGCCAGTGTTTGGAAACTTTATATAGCCAAAGAAAACACATCACTTTTGCCCTAAGAAAGACATTTACTGTGAACTCATTTCTAAAGTTTCCTTTATATGTTTTCTTCAGAGTTCCCAAATCATGAACTGACAGTTCTTGCATGAGTTAACTGTTTCATTTTCAGAGTGCCTAATACAAAGAGAAATACCTTAAAATAGTGTTAATTTTCTAGATGATTCAGAATGAATCAATATGAAAAAAAAATGTAACTTCTACCAGAAATGCCCAAGTAAGTAAGACATATCTGACCTACATGATGAGACCTAGGGTTATTTCCTGGGAGCTGGGTTATTTCCTCCCTAAAGTTGGCATTTCTTTGTCTCTTTCATCAACATATTACTGAAGGTCACTTGTTTAGAAAGGCAGTCAGAATGTTCATCAGAAACCAAGCTAAAGCAGGACAAAAGCACCCACACTTGACATTTACCCCATTTCTTTAACATTGCTATGTGATCCTGCACCTGTTTTTCTCATGTACATCTTACAGCAAGCAGATTTAGAAGGTACTTAATTTAAGAAGCTGATACACTCATTTGGCAGGATGCTTTCAGACCCCGAGGAGTCAAATTGGTTTGGTCTGTTGTCTTCACTAAGACTATGACACCAACTTGCAAAATGAAAAATTCAACTATTTAGAAAATAATCAGAGCCCTTGTACACACAAGGTATTTAGTCGTCTATATTTTTCACATCTGTAATTGCCTTTCACCTCCTGTGTGGTGTCACTAAGTTATAGATTGGACAACTCAGGTTGCGAGAGTGTGAGAAAACTAGAAGGAAGTCCTTCTGAATTCTAGCCTCTCTCATGGTCTTGTAGTCACTGATTCATTTTACTGACAAGATGTTATGCTAGGGAGGGGCCAATGAAGTTGGATCTTATTTTATACCTATTTCTTCTGACCCTCCTCTGTCCTTGCAAGCAGCACCTCAATTGACTTTCAGGATTCAGGTAACCAATTTTCTTGCTGTTTGCTTAAGAGCACTCATTTTGAAGTACACGAAACTGGCTTAGACTTTTAGACAGATCCCCAGGGGATGACTTATGTGTGCAGTGGTGAAAGTCGATTTAACAAAACCATTAATTTGAGTTTCTAGGAATAAAGAGTAGCTGTCACCCACCATCAGAAAATACACAGATAGTGCTTTGTAATCCAAATTGCAAAGTGCTTGAGAATACGACTGAATCAAGGAAAATAACTTTGGTGGTTGTTCAAGTCTCTGTATTGTTTTAACTTTCTGGCCAGGATGGTTCATTTCAGTGTGGTTTTTAGAAAACTAGATATTGGGTTGTGCCTGCCACATTTCATCAGTCATGCTGCATTATGTGCATTAGGAGGCCCTATGAATTCTTTTGGTCTCAGATTTACTGCAAGATGAGGCAGAAATCCATTTATGAATCCAAGGAAAGAGACTGTTAAAGATAGTCCCCTTTCACCAGGGGAGACAGCACATACTTTTCTCTTACCATTTCTCTTGCGACAATCCTCCTGCCTTTTAATCTGAAATAAAGATAGTTCTATTACCTAATACCACCATCCAGGCAGATTTAACTTATGTGGATTTTCAACATATTTTATCCAGATTTTTCATTTATGGGAAGATATAATCATGTATGTACATATATAACATATAGATGTAAACTGTGTATACATATTGATATGTGATATATACATAGGCATCATTTCTGCTAATTATTTTAGAAAGGATACCATTTCAGAATTATTCTTTATAAAAAGAAAACACTGACAGAGCCATAGGATAAGAGGGGCACAACTCCACACAATCCTTACAACTACAACTCTGTATCCCATCCTCTCATTTGATAGCTTTCCTATTTTTTTTTTCATAAAAAGGAAACATTGACAAAACCATAGCATAAGAAGGGTACAACTCCAAACAATTCCCACCACCAGAACTCTGTATCCCATCCCCTCCCCTGGTAGCTTTCCTATTCTTTAACCCTCTGGGAGTATGGATCCAAGGTTATTGTGGGATGCAAAAGGTGGAAAGTCTGGCTTCTGTAATTGCTTCCCTGCTCAACATGGATGTTAACTGGTCAATCCATACTCCCAGCCTGAGTCTTTCTTTCCCTAGTGGGGTGGGGTTCTGGGGAATTGGAGATGCAGGACATATTGGTAGGGCTGTCTGTCCAGGGAAGTCTGGCTGGCATCATGGTGGCTGAAAAGAGAGTTAACATAAAAAGCCAAACATATTGTTGAGTAAACATGAACCGAAAGACTGGAATAGTGGTCTCTGTTTTGTAGATATGCTAGTAAGCATATTTTAGTTATATTCCAAAAGGCCTGTGGCTATACTAGTTTTTTTTTTTTTCTTCCCTGAGACTGAAATCTGATATGCAGGTGGATTCAAGTTATTGTCTGTGGGAGATGATGTCATGGCTGGAAAAAGGACCAGAAAGCTGGGTCAAGGAAGAGAATAGCTCCCTAATGTGGGAAAGGTGTATAAATATTGTTGACAGTAAATCCCATCGATTTGATGTCATCTGGTACACATATTCAGCTTAGGAGCCTATGCGACTGCTGCATTCCTGTAGATCTGAGCTCACATTCTGTGATCACGAGTAGGAACGTTCCAAGCTGCCCCAATTTCAGGACTCATTTTCCTCAGGTGTAGTATAGAGTATGTTGTCCAGCTTCCCTTCGGAGGATGGAACATTCTGTACTGTTGATCCAAGTTCAGGGCAAGGTTCTATGGGGGCCAGGCTATCTTTTTTTAAGCTTTCTAGGTCCTTATATATCTAAAATATTTATTTCAATCTTCTATCTAAATGAACATAGAAAACATGGAAAAATAGAACATTCTGATTTGGAGGAGTTGCTTATACATTTTATATATAATTTTCCTTTTCTTTTTAATATTTATTTATTTATTTTTATTTATATATTATTATCTTTGTTTATTTGATAGTGACAGCCAGAAATTGAGAAAGAAAGGGGTGTGCCCCTCTTATCCTATGGTTTTTTTTTTCAGTGTTTCCTCTTTATAAATAAAAATTAAAAAAAATTGCTATAGAAATATAAGCTAGTTTGTCCTTGCTAATGTTCTAGTACACAGTAGTTGCACAGAACAGGACATACATAATCTAACACAAGGAAGGGAGGAGTGTTTTAAGGATGGGATAGGCAAATTAAAAGTCATAATCAACTACATAGGAACCAGCAGTTAGAAACTAATAGGAACCAAAACCTCACTCTTAATTTCAGAAGCTCTTGCTCTGTTTCTTTTCCTCAATAACTACATGGTCTATCATGCTTTTCTCTAGTTGGCCTCTCTCTGAACAGATTGCCACTATGCACACAGCCCAACAGTGTTGCAAGTCACATCTACAAATTGGACACATTAGGACCAAACAATCATAGTCTCAATGAATCTCAATCTAGGTTGCAAAGAAAATGAGCAGAGGTGATTTCTATTTAGCTAATGATTGCCAGACACTGGGTTATATCTTTCCAAAACCGGTTTTTGTAGGGTCAGGTGATACTATGTGGTGAAGTGGTCTGTAGATTCACAGGGCTTAAATTTATAAGACATTACTAGAGAGAAAGTAAGATAGAAAAGACAAGGGAATATCACATATTTTGTCCAGTGAATTGCAAAATCATATAATTGGTCACTCATAAAATATATGCATAAAAATAGGATAGCTCAATGACTCTAAATAAAGTTAGCCTCTTATGGGAACATCCTACTTAGGAGAAAGTTCTTCCTGATGTCAAATTAAACTGTGTCTTATAAATATTAAATCAGATACACTTTCTTGAGCAACTCAAGAGAAATGCTATTCTACTTTCTATGTGGCAGTAAGGCTATTTAAAATAGCAAGTGATAGTCACAACTTCCTCCCACCATCTTTTCTTCACTTTAAATGACCTTGCCTAGGTTATTGGTAATTTTAAATTTGCTCAGAGAGAAAGAAAAATTGCAGGAATCTCACTCCTTAGAGATACTCCTATAATTGCACTTGTATCATTGTTTAGAAATAATTTGCCTGCCTCACCTATGAGCTTCTTGAGGAAATATGTCTAATTAACTTTCAAGCCAATTTAGTCCAGTATCAGAAGCATAGTAGTTTCATTTAAAAAATGGATGAATTTGTCAAAATTGTCTTTGAGTACTAATATGTATTTTTTCATTCTAGAAAGTTATATCCTGCTGACAACTACTTAACAACAGGACAGAAATGTTGAATTAGAAAATCTCTTACTGCATATACTATTCCTACTGTTAAATCCCCTCTCTTTTACTATCATTTTCTTTTTTTTTTAATATTTATTTACTTATTTTCCCTTTTGTTGCCCTTGTTTTATCGTTGTAGTTATTATTGTTGTTATTGATGTCATCATTGTTAGATAGGACAGAAAGAAATGGAGCGAGGAGGGGAAGACAGACAAGGGGAGAGAAAGACAGACACCTGCAGACCTGCTTCACCGCCTGTGAAGCGACTCCCCTGCACATGGGGAGCCGTTACTATCATTTTCTTATAGTGTCTTCTAAATGAATGTACGTTGGATTTAAACCCAGAGTTTTCCAAGACATATAGAAAGAAAAGTTGGCAAGAGTTAAAAGGAACATGGATTTTTTTTTTTTTCTGTTTTTTTTTTTTTTTTTTTTCCTCCAGGGTTATTGCTGGGCTCGGTGCCTGCACCATGAATCCACCACTCCTGGAGGCCTTTTTTTCCCCTTTTTGTTGCCCTAGTTGTTGCAGCCTCGTTGCGGTTATTATTGCCATTGTTGGATAGGACAGAGAGAAATGGAGAGAGGAGGGGAAGACAGAGAGAGAGAGGAGAGAAAGATAGACACCTGCAGGCCTGCTTCACCGCCCGTGAAGCGACTCCTCTGCAGGTGGAGAGCCGGGGGCTGGAACCGGGATCCTTACGCCGGTCCCTGCGCTCTGCGCCGTGTGAGCTTAACCCACTGCGCCACCGCCCGACTCCCAGATTTTTTTTTTTTTTTTAGTGCTAGATCATTTGCAAGGTGAGGAAAGTAACTGAAGCACCATTATTGATTTGTCCTACTGGGGTGCTAAGTGATTGGCATTGATTTTAAAACAAAAATGGTTTTTTGAAGAGAAAAGTACAAAATAATTCTGGTTTCTTAGATTTGGTGATTAAGGTGATTAAGGTAGTGATACTTCTGACATCCAGTTAGAAAAAATGGGTTTGACCTTTGAGATGTTTACATCTGGAATCTTCTCATCCAGTTACTATATATAGCAACCCAATGTTGGTTCAGAAATATAAAAATGAGTATGAAATAAAATCATAGGCCTCTAGGAACATATCTAAAATAGACTTCTTTGCTTCTCTCCACCATAAGATTCCTATTCTCATTTGCTCTATTCATACTTTTGGTTCCTGTTTATTGTTCAATTTTATTGTTTTGTCCTGCTTTGTATCTTGCAGACTTCCAGCCACTAAGTTGCAAATACTACTTTGATTCAACCCTGAGTTCCCTGGTAAGATGACCTCACCAATGTGTCCTGGAAGCTCATCTCTCCAGAGCACTATCCAACTAGGAAAAAATAAAAATAGGCTGGGGGTATGGATTGACCTCCAATGCACCGGTTCAGTGGAGAAGCAATTACAGATATCAGGACTCCCACTTTCTGCACCCCACAAAGAATTCCAGTCCATAACTCTAGAGGGGAAGAAGACCAGAGGGCTATGAATTCCAATTCCATCAAGATCCCAAAACCCAGAGAGAGAAGAGGAAAAACAGAAGTAGCAATAGGTGTAGGTGTGACTTAGAAAGAAAGGGAAGGGTAGGGCAGAGAGCCAAGATGGAGGCTTGAGGACAACACTTGGCACAGTCTCTGCAAAAAAACTGCTTTAACTCTTGAAATTCCAAGTGACAGCAGGATTTCTAGGCCAGTAGGAGAGAAATTACAGAGGAAGGGACAAAGAGAATGGCAGAATACTATAACCTATCTATAAACTGGCAACGGACTGTTAAATAGGAAAAAGGAGATCTGGAACTGACAAAGATTTTTTTTCTCTTTCTCTTCCTCTGCACCTTCCCCAAACAACAACAACAAACATCAACTCCCACACTAGAGGTGGCTTACTGTGGTGAGAGAATCAGTTATAGACAAAGAGGCTCTCCTATGGAGTTAATCTCATTAAGCATGATTCCAAGCACAATGGGGAGTCATCTGAAGGAAGAGGTCATTTACTGACTGAACAACAGAAATTCCCACACCACATTTTTTTTTTTTTTTGGAAGGGGGCTAAGTTTTCTGACTGATTGACTTCTTTGACCAATCTCTGCCTCTGGTTGGTGTTGTATACATTGAGGTTTTTTTTTTTTTTTTTTTTTTTTTTTTTGTGGTGTCTCTTGTGGGAGTAGTTTGCTTTGGTTTTGCTTAGTTTACTGTATATATTTTCTTTTTTCCCTCTATCTCTTGAGTTTATTTTACCAGTTGTTTTTTGTAATAGTTTTTGCTTTCTTTAGGAAAGGGAGCAGGTTTTGTATAGTTAATTTGGAATAGTTTAATTTGCAGAATATTTGCTAGGTTTTTTTTTTTCCCATTGTTTGTTTGTTTTCCATTCTCTCTGGTTTGACCAAAAGTAGCTGCTGTTGTTGAATTGACAGGTGATTGACTGTGCTCTCTATTGTGGGAAGAGTTCATTTTTGTTTTTGTTTTCTTTTTCTTTCCTTCTCTCTGATTTGAATAATTTTTGCTTTTGCTGATGTTTTTGCTATTTTCACTGTGTATCTTTATGATTTATTTTGTAGAAGAAGTTTGGCTTGTTGTGGTTTCCCTCTCTTTTTTTCTTTTCTTCCCCACATCTTTTGAATTTATGTTTGATAGTTGAGTCTTGCACTTGTCTGTTTTTGCTTTGTCAATTTTTATTTTTTAAACAAATTTTTACATTTATTTATTTATTCATTTATTCCCTTTTGTTGCCCTTGTTGTTTTATTGTTATAGTTATTGTTGTCATCATTGTTGGACAGGACAGAGAGAAATGGAGAAAGGAGGGGAAGACAGAGAGGGGGATAGAAAGACAGACACCTGCAGACCTGCTTCGCCACCTGTGAAGTGACTCCCCTGAAGGTGGGGAGCCAGGGCTCGAACTGGATCCTTATGTCAGTTCTTGCACTTTGCGACACCTGCCAATTAACTCATTGCACTACAGCTTGACTCCCACTTTGTCAATATTTTAGGGGAGGGACTTTGCTTGCTTAACTGGTTTGGTTGAAGTGCATTAATCTTTGCTTTTGTTGTTGTTGTTGTATTTGCTGAGATTTGTGATAGAAATTTGGTTTGGTGTGGCATTTCCTCAGACATTACAATAACTGAACTGCAATGAAAAATTAAAAAACACACAAAAAATTGTTAAATCAAAAACATTTAAATCTATAACTATAGCAATGAATCAGGACAGGAGCCCAGAAAGTATTCAGAGGAAGCCAGAAGCAACTAAAAATGAGGAAAATATCCAAACAATAACTGATGCATTAATCATAGGAGTGAGGAAAGCTTTTGAAGAAAATACTATCAGAAATAGGGAAAAAAACCAATGAGGACCTGAAAGAAATGTAACAACTAATAGAAATATATAACCTTCCAAAACTGAACCAGGAAGAACTACAAAACCTAAACAGACCAATCACAGACAATGAAATTAAAGCAGTTATTAAGAAGCGTCCCAACAACAAAAGTCCATGACCAGAAGGCTTTACAAATGAATCCACAAAACCTTCAGGAAATACTTAATACCTCTAATTTTAAAGCTCTTCCAAAAGACTGAATATATAAGAACACTCCCTTCTACCTTCTGTGAAATCAACATCACCCAGATACCAAAACCAGTTAGGGACACACAGACACACACACACACACACACACACACACATAGAGAGAGAGACAGAGAGAGACAGAGAGAGAGAAAGGAAAAGAAAACTGCAGACTTATATCTCTGATGAACATAGATGTTAAAATAATGAACAAAATCCTAGACAACTGGATACAGTAATCTATTAAAAAGATTGTTCATCATGATTTAACCCAGGAATGCAAAGCTGGTACAACATACGTAAATCAATCAATGTGATTCACTACGTCAGTAAAGGCAAAACCAAAATCATATGATTATCTCAATAAACACAGAGAAAGCGTCTGAGAAAATCCAAATCACATTCATGCTCAAAGCAATACAAAAACTTGCAATAGGTGAAAAATTACTTATGATAGAGGAGTCCATATAGAGCAAAATTAAAGCCAACATCAGATTCAACAGTTAGCACCTGATATTATTCCACTTCAGAATGGGGACTAGACAGGACAATCCACTATCACTATTACTTTTCTTTTCTTTTATTTAAGAAAGGATTAACTAACAAAACCATAGGGTAGGAGGGGTACAATTACACACAATTCCCACCACCCAATCTCCATATCCTACCGCCTCCCCTGATAACTTTCCCATTCTCTATCCCTCTGGGAGCATGGATTCAGGGTCATTGTGGGTTGCAGAAGGTAGAAGGTCTGGCTTCTGTAATTGCTTCCCCGCTGAACATGGGTGTAGACTGGTCGGTCCATACTACCAGTCTGACTCTCTCTTTCCCTAGTAGGGTGTGTCTCTGGGAAAGCTGAACTCCAGGACACATTGGTGGGGTCTTCAATCCAGGGAAGCCTGGCCGGTATCCTGATGGCATCTGGAACCTGGTGACTGAAAAGAGAGTTAACATACAAAGCCAAACAAATTGTTGAGCAATCATGGACCCAAAGCTTGGAATAGTGGAGAGGAAGTGTTAGGGAGGTACTCACTGCAAACTCTAGTGTACTTCTGCTTTCAGGTATATATTTTGCAGTAGTTTATGGATATGTGTGAACATAAGCTGTCTCTCACAGAAACTGGTGTATATCTAGGTTATGGGACTTTGTTAGAAAGTGAACTACCTGAGATGAAATTAGAGTATACTATGAAAGGAAAGGTCTCACCCGAGTAATGAAGCTGAAGGGTTGTCATTCCACAAGTGAAGTCTCTGGACACAGTCTGAAGTGAAGCATGTTGAGGTGGCAATTGTTGCATTGGTTAGGTTGTGATCGGCGGATGCAATATTATTTGATATGGATTGGGAGAGGCATACGGGAAAGTGGGCCCTATCCATGGGTTCCAGGACTGGGGGGAAGAAGGGGCTCTATAGTGGAGATGTGAGGTTCCTGCTGTCTTAGGGTTCAAAAAGACAATCAATTGTTAATGTTATCATCACATT
Organism: Erinaceus europaeus; assembly: GCF_950295315.1. NCBI lineage: Eukaryota > Metazoa > Chordata > Mammalia > Eulipotyphla > Erinaceidae > Erinaceus > Erinaceus europaeus. The sequence continues at coordinate 157,730,698 of NC_080163.1, forward strand.
TTTTTGGTAATTGGGTAAACTTTGAAAAGTCCTTTTGTTAGGGTTTGCTGTACAGTACCCAGTATCTTGTATATAGCTATGCTATTGGATGCTTCTGATCTACTTGGTCTAGGCTTTTGAGAGAGTCCACATATCAAATTCACAGCCTATATATTAAAAAGATTCAGTTTGTATTTTGAAAAACTTTGAGACATACAATTGATTTTCCCCCTCTCATATTAATTAACAAGTGATTTATATATCTACTTTTTGCTAGGAGTGTACACAAACACCATTACCACCACCAAAAGACTGTGCCCCATCCCTCTCACCCACTCCCATCCCCCACTGGCCCAGGAAGCTGCATGTCTACCCCTCACCACAGGGTTTTTACTTTGGTGCCCTACTTACAATTTGGTCAGGTCCTGCTTTTAGTTTCCCTTTCAGATCTTCTTAATCAACTTCTGTTGATGAGTGGGATCATCCCATACTCATCTTTATCTTTCTGACTTAGCTCACTTAACATAATTCCTTCTAGCTCTATCCAAGATGGGTCAGAGAAGGTGGGTTCATTGTTCTTGATAGCTGCATAGTATTCCATTGTGTATATATACCACAGCTTTCTCAGCCACTCATCTGTTGCTGGGCACCTGGGTTGCTTCCAGGTTTTAGCTATTATGAATTGTGCTGCTATGAACATAGGAGTACACACCTCTTTTTGGTTGGGTGTTCTGGAGTCCTTGGGGTATAAGCCCAGGAGAGGAATTACTGGATCATATGGAAGGTCCATGTCTAGCCTTCTGAGAGTTTTCCAGACTGCTCTTCACAGAGGCTGGACCAATTTACATTCCCACCAGCAATGTAAAAGGGTTCCTCTGTCACCACAACCTCTCTAGCATTTGTTGCTGCTGTCCTTTTTGATGTATGCCATTCTTATAGGAGTGAGGTGGTATCTTAGTGTTGTCTTAATTTGCATTTCTCTGACAATCAGTGACCTAGAGAAGTTTTTCATATGTTTGTTAGCCTTTTGGATCTCCTCTGAGGTGAATGTTTTGTTCATATCCTCTGCCCATTTTTGGATGGGGTCATTTGCTTTTCTGGTGCTAAGTTTGCTGAACTCTTTATATATTTTGGTGATTCGTTTCTTGTCTGATGTCTGGCATGTGAAGATCTTCTCCCATTCTGTGAGGGGTGTCTTTGTTTGTTTAATAGTTTCTTTGGATGTGCAGAAGCACATCCAAATTTGATGTAGTCAAATTTGATGTAGTCCCATTGGTTTGTTTCTGCTTTAGTCTTCCTTGCAATTGGGCTTGATTCATCAAAGATGTCCTTGAGGTGTAGGTGGGAAAGTGTTTTACCAATGTTTTCCTCTAAGTATTTGATTGTTTCTGGTCTGACATCCAGGTCTTTGATTCATTTGGAGTTGATTTTTTGTTTCTGGTGAGATAAAGTGGTTCAATTTCATTCTTCTGCATGTTACCACCCAGTTTTCCCAGCACCATTTATTGAAGAGAGCCTCCTTTTTCCATTTAATCCTTTGGGCCCCCTTATCAAAGATTAGATGTCCATAGATGTGGGAGTTTATGTCTGGGCTTTCAATTCTGTTCCACTGGTCTGTGTGCCTATTTTTGTTCCAGTACCATGCTGTTTTGATGATGATGGCTTTATAATATAGTTTAAGGTCTGGGAGTGTGATGCCTCCATTTCTGTTTCTTTTCCTCAAGATGGTTTTGGCAATTCTAGGTGTTTTCAGGTTCCAGATAAATGATTGTAGTGTTTGTTCTATTCTCTTAAAGAAGCTTGGTGGAACTCTGATGGGTATTGCATTAAATTTGTATATGGCTCTGGGGAGAATATTAATTTTGATGATATTTATTCTTCCAATCTATGAGCATGGGATATCCCTCCATTTCTTGGTATCAGTTTCTATTTCCTTGAGTAGCGACTCATAGTTTTCAGCATACAAGGCTTTCACTTCTTTGGTCAGCTTTATTCCTAGGTAATTGATTGATTTTGCTGAAACAGTAAATGGGAGTGATTTCTGGATGTCTTCTTATTCAAATTTAGTGTCTGCATAAAGAAATGCCACTGATTTTTGTACATTGATTTTGTACCCTGACACCTTGCTATATTGCCTAATAACTTCCAGTAGTTTTCTGCTGGATTCTTTAGGTTTTTCGATGTATACTATCATATCATCTGCAAATAGTGAGAGCTTGACTTCTTCCCTTCCAATCTGTCCTTGAGGTGTGCAGTAAGATGGTTCATTTGACCTTCTTCTTGGTGTTTAATATGTGATTGTATGGCTATAAGTTTCCCTCTCAGTACTGCTTTAGCTGTGTCCCAAATGTTTTGATAGGTTGTGTCTTCATTTTCGTTTGTTTCCAGGAACATTTGAATTTCCTGCTTGAGTGAGTCTCTGACCCAGTGGTTCTTAAGGAATATGTTGTTTAGTTTCCAAATTCTGTGACTTTTAATAATTGTCTGTCTGTTGCTAAGTGTTAGTTTTACTCCAATGTGGTCTGAGAAGATACTTGGGATGATTTCAATGTTCTGGAATTTACTGACGCTGTCTTTGTGGCCTAACATGTGGTCTAACCTTGAGTATGTGTTATGTGGATTTGAAAAAAAGGTGTATTCCAGTTTTTTGAGGTGAAGGACTCTGAAAATGTCCAAGACATCTAGTCTGTCAATGTCTTCATTCAATTCTCTTGTATCTTTATTGGTTCTCTGCTTTGTCGATCTGTCTAAGTGTGAGAGTGGGGTATTGAAATCTCCGAGTATTATTGTGTTACTATTGATGTATTTTTGAAATTCTTTCAGTAGGTGCTTAATGTATTTAGATGGTCTCTCATTGAGTGCATAGATGTTAATAATTGTTACATCTTCTTGGCTGATTGATCCTGTAATCATTATGTAATGTTCTTGCCTATCTTTTATTACTTTATTTAATTTAAAATCTATCGTGTCTGAGATGAGCATGTCTGTTCCTGCCTTTTTTTGTGGTCCATTAGCCTGTATGATAGTTTTCCATCCTTTCACTTTAAGTCTGTGTTTATCTTGTTGTGACAGATGGATTCTTGCAAGCAGCATATGGTTAGGTTATGTTTTCTGATCCATCCCCCCATCCTGTGCCTTTTGATGGGTGAGTTTAAGCCATTGACGTTTATTGATATTATGGATTTAATGTATTGTAGTGCCATTGTTCAAAAAAAAATTTTGTTTGCTCTGATATATTGCAAGTATTATAGTGATGTTTTTGTTTATAAAAGGTCTTTTGGAACCTCTTTCAGGGCTGGCTTGGTGATGGTTGCCTCCTTTAACTGTTGTTGGTCTAAGAAGGTTTTGATCCCTCCATCTAGTTTGAATGAAAGTCTAGCAGGATATATTATCCTCGGTTGAAACCCTTTTTCATTCAGGGCTCGATAGATATCTTGCCATTCCCTTCTGGCTTTTAGAGTTTGAGTGGACAAGTCTGCAGATAATCTTATGGGTTTTCCCTTGTATGTGACTTTTTGTTTCTCTCTTGCAGCCTTTAGGATCCTTTCTTTATCCTTACTTCTTCTCATTGTGACTATGATGTTTCTTGGTGTCTTCAGGTCTGGGTTGATTCTGTTTGGTACTCCCTGGGCCTCTTGAATCTTGATGTCCTTTCTGTTATTCAGGTCTGGGAAGTTTTCTTCTATTATTTCCTCTAGAATGTTTGCTTCCCCTTCCTCTTTCTTCCTCTGGCAGGCCAATTATACGAATGTTACTTCTTTTGAGATCATCCCATATGTCTCTGTTTTTGTTTTCAGTGTCTCTCAATCTCTTTTTAAGCTCTCTCATCTCTTCTTAGTTTTCTCTAACTCATCCTCTGTCTGACTAATTCTGTTTTCTTCTTCTGTTAGTCTGCTTTCCCTTGCCTCAGCTTCTTTCTTCATTATAGCTATTTCAGCTTTCAGTTCTCTAATTGCCTCAAGATAATCAGTATTTTCCTTGGGGGTCTCAACTGTTGTTTCCCTAATACTGCCATTCCTTTCCTCCAATGTTGTTTTCATTTCTGTGATTAATGTTTATTATTGCTTGCATACTTTTCTTATCTATGGTTACTTCTGGCTGATTTGTAGTTTCTTCTGGGCTCTTGTCTTCATTCATTGGAGTAGCAGTTTTATTTGTTTTTGATCTACCCATTTTTTTTATTTATGTGTTTCTTTTTTTTTATGCTCTGTTGTTCATCAGTTGCTGTGTCTTGAGTACAAGCAACACTGTACTAAATACCGTTATGACAATTGCACTCACAAACCTCAGGAATTACAGTAGCAACTGAAGCAAGTATTGAAGCAGTTTAATCATTACCAGTTAGCCAAACAATTTTTCCAGTCCGTGAAAAAATAGTAACCAAATCCTAGTGAATAAGAAAGAGAAAAGAAAGAAGGGATAGCAAGAATAGACAGTTATGCAAATCTACTATCCACTGTATATTCTAGGGGTAACAAGAGGGGAATGGGAACTAGAGCAGAGACACACACATAGAGAGTCCACTCTGAGTCAGATTTCACAAATTCAGAAAGGCAAAGAAGAAGGAAGGAAGAAGTGTATGACAAGATAAAAAAAGAAAAAGAAAAGGAAATAAGAGACAAGAGAGAGAGTAATGGGAAAAGATAAGAAAAAGAGCTGTAATTAAAGAGCAGTGAAAGGAAAGGTTTTTTTTTTACTTTATTTTTAATTTAATTTAATTTAATTTTTTTGATTAGCTAGGAGGGGGAGGGAGGGGAGAGTCTGTAGAAGAGGTAGGATTAAGGAGACAAGTTCCTCCCACAATAGATAAGGTGCCCAGTACCCTAGCACTGAAATATATGCTAAGAGTTAATTCTGATCAACCTAAAGGGGGGGGGAGATATATGCCTTTATATAATATTAATAGTAAAATAGAGCAGGGTAAAAAAAATAAAATTAAAACCCTGTCCCAGATTACCTCAAACCTTGTGATCAGAGACAGCTGATTGTTAAGAATGAGAACAACAACAACAAAAAACCTCAGGACTAGACAAGGATAGCTGAAATAGACAGTTATGCAAATCTACTATCCACTGTATATTCTAGGGGTGGCTAAAGGAGGAAGGGAAGTTGAGCAGAGACACTTGCAGTGGGAGTCCACACTGAGTCAGAATTCTTCCCCAAAATAATTCCCAAATGTGTATCAGTGAATTCAAAAAAGCACACTGTTTGGTGGTGTGGGAGCTGGGGGCTGTGGCTTTGGAAGTTGTAGGATTAAGGAAGAAAGGATGACAAGAATGAGAGAAAGAAAAAAAAAGAAAGAGAGAGAGAGAAAAAAGAAAAATATATGAAAAAGAACAGTCATAAAAGAGCAGAGAAAGGAAAGGGTTTATTTATTTATTTATTTATTTATTTAATTATTTAATTAGCTATGCTGGGTGAGGTGGTGGGGGGTTGGCTACTTAGAAAGAAAAAAGGCCAGAGGTTTCGGAAGGGTATAGACTTAGAATGAATGATACTCCCTGGTGGGACAGGAATTTGGTAAAGAAAGAAGCTCCTAGCAGGGGAGCCTGCTAGGATCTGGTCCCCAGGGAACAGTTATGAGGGGGGGGGGCAAGGGGGAGGAGGTATGCTTAAAAATTAAAAGGAAAAAAAAATTTTACCCTCTTTTCCTACTCTAATTATTAACCCAAATTAAGTTATAGTCAGCTCCTTGGTGTCACCACTAGGACCCCATTGACTGGCCTACTAAAGGCAGAAAATCCTACTGTTTCAAGGAGATGTGGTCAGAGCTCAAGCTGTAAGCAGCTTCTCAGTCTGCCATCTTCTGGGAACCCCCCCACTATTACTTTTCAACATCGTATTGGAAGTTCTTACCATAGCAATCAGGCAAGAGAACGGAATCAAAGGAATACAGTTCTGAAGGGAAGAAGTCAAACTCTCACTATATGCAGATGATATGATAGAATACAAAGAAAAACCTGAAGAATACTTGGAAAATTTCTAGAAATCATTAGAGATATATCAAGGTGTCAGGCTACAAAATTAATGTACAAAAATCAGTGGTATTCCTCTACACAAATACTAAGTCAGAAGAGGATGATATCTAGAAATCACTCCCATTCATTGTAGCAGAAAAATCAATAAAATCTAGGCATACGCCTATCCAAAGATGTGAAAACATGCATAATAAAAACTATAAGTTACAATTCAAAGAAATAGGAAATGAGAACCTCTGGAGGTGGGGCTACAGAGCAGTAGCAGCTGTGTTTCTCTCCTCTACCACGTAAACTAGGAATACCAAAGGAGACCACCTGGGACCACAACTAGACAGGACTAGATGACTTCAGGAAGCCACCAAATCACTTGTGAGTACAAACACATATGACCCATGGACAGAGAGGAGCCTAGGGAGAGATTAAGTGGCTGGTAACAGTCCCATAATTTACCAGTTGAGACACCACCTCCAGTCTGTTTCACCAACAAAAAGATAGCTGAAAAGAGGATAGGACTCCCTTAAGACTCACCAAATGCAACTGTGAGTCTCCATTGCTACTGCCCTCAGAATCTGGAGCAGAGGTGGGTAGGCCCTGCACTGACATCATGGGACAGAGAATTAACCAGGAAACTTGGGAGAAGATTTATACCTCTGTGGCCTAGTGGTGGAGTTGTGAGAGTCTCTTTGAATAACCACTGGATTATCTCTGCCACACACTCCTTTATCTCTTGGCAGGAATCAGTGATTAAGCCAAGAAGCTTACTTATAGTTTAAAAGCCCTCAGGCTCCCACAGCCTACAGGGAAGAAAAAGAATAAAAGAGGCTTTTAAGCCACTGAGCTCCAACTCAGGGATTAAAATAATACTGAAACAACTGTCAATTTCCACAACTGTGAACCCTTTAATTACCTGACTTAGACACAATTCAATCCAGGCAAGAGTGATCAATAATTTGAAAAGTTCTGAGAGAGAGGGACCTTAAACATACTATATAATATGGTTAAACCAATAAGAAGAAATATTGGAGAAATGAACTAGGACAAGAGTCCAGCTAAAAACCCCCTAAAGGTTGAAACACAAAATAATGAGGTCAACATCCAAACACTAGTTAAGGAAATAATCACAGGAGTGAGTAAAGAGTTTGAAAGGATTGTCATCAGAAATGCAGAAACAACAAATGAGACCCTGAGAGAAAAAAGTAATTGTCTCAAGGTTATTAGAGGGCTGAAGGCTGAAATAGCTGAGGTAAGAACACAACTAGCTTAACAAGCTAAACAGTATCAGAACAGGGTAACAAAATAGATGAGCTCCAGAAAACAGTAGAGGGGAGAGAGAATAGAATAAATGAGGCTGAAGACAGAATTAGCAAGATCAAAGACAAATTAAAAACAACTAAAAAAAGAAGTAAGGGATCTCAAAAAGAGCAAGAGATACTAAAAACAATAACAGAGACCTATGGGATGACTTAAAAAAAATAATGTACACATTATTGGCTTACCAGAGGAAGAAAGAGAGGGAGGGGAATAAAGCATTCATCAGGACATAATAGCTGAGAACTTCTCTAATCTAGACAACATCAAAGACATAAAGGTTCAAGAAGCCCAGACGGTCCCAAACAGAATTAATCCAGACTTAAAGACACCAAGACACATCATATTTAGAATGGAAAGGAAGAAGGATAAAGAAAGGATCTTGAATGCTGCAAGAAAAAAACAAAGAGTCACATACAGAAGAAAACCCATAAGAGTAGCAACAGACTTCTCCACAAAAACACTACAGGCCAGAAGAGAATGGCAAGATATTTATTGAGTGCTCAATGAGAAAGGCTTTCAACCAAGACTACTGTATCCTGCTAGACTGTCATTCATACTAGATGGAGGCATTAAAACTTTCTCAGACAAGCAACAGTTGAAAGAATCAACTATCACCAAGCCTGCTCTGAAAGAAGTTCTGAAAGGTCTCCTATAAATAGTCAGACCACCATACATATGGCATATATCAGAATACTCTAAAGTTCTACAATAATGGTGTTTGGTGTTAAAATATTTTCAGTCTATGATATCAATAAATGTCAATGGCCTGAATTCACCTATTAAAAAGCACAGAGTAGGAAGATGGATCAGAAAACACAACCCAACAATATGCTGTCTACAGGAAACCCACCTAACTCAACAAGACAAACACAGACTCAAAGTGAAAGGATGGAAAACTATCATACAAGCCAATGACGTACAAAAAGGGCAGGGACAGGTATTGACATATCTGACATGATAGACTTTACAAGAAATAAAATTAAAAAAGATAGGGATGAATATTGATTAATGCTCAGAGGATTAATCAGTCAAGAGGACTTAAATGTTAAGGATCATTAACATCTATGCACCCAATGAGAAGCCATCTAAATACATCAAACATCTACTGAAAGAACTACAGCAATATATTATCAGCAACACAGTAATAGTAGGGGACTTCAACACCCCACTCTCTCAACTTGACAGATCATCCAGGCAGAAAATCAATATAGAAATGAGGGAGCTAAATGAGGAGATAAACTAGAACTATTGGACATTTTCAGAGTCGTTCATCCCAAGAAACTGGATGAGTCATTCTCAAGGGTAGACCATATGTTAAGCCACAAAGAAAGCATGAGCAAATTCAAGAGCATTGAAATCATCCCAAGCATCTTCCCAGACCACAATGGAATTATACTAACATTTAACAATAAACATAAGATTAGTAATAGTCCCAAATGTGGAAGCTAAACAATACACTACTTAATATCTACTGTGTCAAATAGGAAATAAAGGAAGAAAACAAATGTTTTGAGACTTCAATGAAAATGAAGATACAAGCTATCAAGTATTTGGGACACAACTAAGGCAGTACTGAGAGGGAAGTTCATGGCCATAGAAGCACACATTAGGAAACAAGAAAAAGCAGAAATAAACAACCTTATTGCACACCTTAAAGACCTAGTAGAAGAAGAGTACTGGAAAATTTGTGGGGTTAAAGGAACCCTCCTGCACTGTTGGTGAGAATGTAAATTTGTCCAACCTCTGTGGAGAACAGTCTGGACAACTCTCAGAAGGCTAGAAATGGACCTACCCTATGGTTATGCAATTCCTCTCCTGGGAATATCCTAAGGAACCCAACACACCCATCCAAAAAGATTTGTGTATACCCATGTTCATAGCAGCACAATTTGTAATAGCCAAAACCTGGAAGCAACCCAAGTGTCCAAGAACAGATAAATAGCTGAGCAAGTTGTGGTATATATACAAAATGGAGTACTATTCAGATATTAAAAATGGTGATTTCACCGTTTTCAGCCGACCTTGGATTGAGTTTGAAGATACCATGTTAAGTGAAATAAGTCAGAAACAGAAGGATGAATATGGGATGATCTCAGTTTCAGGCAGATGTTGAAAAACAACATCAGATGAGAAAACACAAGCAGAATCTGAACTGGAGTTGGTGTATTTCTCCAAAATAAAAGACTCTGGGGTGGGTGTGAGGGAGAGTACAGGTCCTGGAAAAGGATGACAGATAACCTAGTGGGGTTTGTATAGCTATGTGGAAAACTGAGAAATATTATGCATGTACAAACTACTGTATTTACTGTCAACTGTAAAACATTAATCCCCCAGTAAAGAAATTAATATATATATATATATATATATATATATATATATATATATATATATATATATTACTTGTCTTTATATCCCATACATCAGGTAAGAGGCTAATAATCTAAATATATAAAGAGTTCACCAAAGTTAGCAACAAAATAGCAAATGGCCCAATTCAAAAGAGGGGAGAGGATATTAATAGAATATTCATTACAGAAGAGAAATAAAAGGCATTAGTAGTGGCCAAAAGAGCTATCATTAAAGTATGCTGGTCTCTTGCCTTTATCCACCTTTTGTAGTACTTACCTTGTCTGACAAGGTTAGCCTTGGAGTGATTGAGGGAAGTGAAATAGGAAGGAGGTGAGGAGGGTATCTAGGTCTAAGTAGAAACTACTTGATTAAGTACTTTATGATTTTTTAAGGCTTTTACTTCCTTGCTGAGCTTATTAAGTCACTGCAAACTATTGTGTGCTGTTACTTTAAGGTATATATTTTCCCCTGAATTGTGGATACACATGCACATGTGCCCTATCTCATGGGCCCAGGACTATATCTAGGTTCTGCGACTTTTTTTATGTAGTGCAGGACCCAAAATGAAATTAAGGAGCTCTATAAACTAGGAAAGTTCTTACCAGAAAAATGGAGCTAAAGGGCTGACATCCCACACCTGGCATCGCTGTACACAATCCAAAGTGAAACATATTGATGTGGTATTCCTTACATTGGTTTGGTTGAGATTAGCAGGTACAGTATCAAAAAGTATGAAATGAAAGAAGCATAAAGGAAAACAAGCTACACTCCAGAGGTTCCAGGACTGGGAGAAATTTGGGCTTTATAGAGAATGGGGAAGGTTCCTGCTGTCTTAGAGTTGAAGAAGCCAATAGATAGTTATTGTTACAACCAAGTTATTTGGGAATTTGGCTTACTTTGAGATTCCCATGGTTAGAATTTCCTATACCATACAAGACCTTACTATGACATGTTATTTAATGGTATTTCAAATAGTGGTATCTCATATACTGACAAAAACAGTTGCTTGTGGTCTCCTTGGTCTAAGATTATAAGTGACTTCATATTTCAAAGAAAAAGCCATTATTAGAAATGTACTAATAATTTAAGCCCACTATTAAAATTCAGTCAGTTTACCAATTTGAAACCTTAGGTGCTTAGATTGAAGGGATATATGTATATACATATATGGATATGTATATATATTCAGAACTGGAATCTATGCATCAAAAAGTTTGAGACATTCAATCTATTTTTCCTCCCTCATATTGATTAAATAATGATTTATAAGACTATAAGTTAATGGGAGTGTACATTATCACCATTCCCACCACCAAACGTCTATGTCCCCACCTCCAACCCCCTGTAGTGAAGCTGAAAATATACACTCATCCTCCATTCAGAGTTTTTACTTTGGTGGAATACTCCAAACTCAGTCAATTTCTACTTTGCATTTCCCTTTCTATCCTTTTCATCCCATACTCAACTTTCTCTTTCTGGCTTATCTCCTTCTAGCTCCATCCAAAATGGGTTTGAGAATGTGGGTTCATTATTCTTAATAGCTGAATATATATATATATTTCAAAACTTTCTCAGCCATTCATCTGTAGTGCACCTGGGCTGTTTCCGGGTTTTGGTTATGATTATTTGCACTGCTATGAACTTAGGTATACATACATCTTTTTGGACAGGTGTGCTTGAGTCCTTAAGATAAGTTCCTAGGAAAGGAACTTCAGGGTCAAAAGTAAGGTCCATTTCTAGCCTTCTAAGAGTTCTCCAGACTACTCACTACAGGAGAAACCTCTTGTGGGCTTCTACAGGACCTTGCTCTCAATGTTGAACTACAATGGTATGGACTGCACTACTCTCTGAAGGGAGGCTTTGCCACTCAGGAAGACTGGTCCTGAAATGAGTGCAGCCTAGAGTGTTCCTACTTATGACCATGGAATGGCAGCTCAGACCAACAGTGATGCAGTGGTTTCACAGGCTCCTATGCTAAATATGGGCCCCAGATCAGATCAATGGGGTTTACAGTTTATGACATTTGTATACTCTTCCCATATTACAGAGCTATTCTCTGCTTTGATCCAGTTTTCTGGTCTTATTTCCAACTCTGACATCATTGTTACCTTTGGCCCACCTGCATGTTAGCTGTCGGCTCAGGTAAAATTAGTAAACTCATGGGCTCCTTGGAATATATCTAAAATAGTCTTCCTAGCTTTTTCCAAAATGGAGGCCCCAAATTTCATCTGCTCTATTCTTACCTTTAGGATACTGATAATTAAACAATTTGTTATGCTTTATATCTTAATGCTTTTCAGTCACCAAGTTGCATGACACCAGCCTGACTTCCCTCGGCAGACAACCTCACCAATGCATCCTGGAACCCCATCTCTCCAGAGCCCTACCCCACTAGGGAAAGATAGAAACAGACTGTGAGTATGAATCAACCTGCCAACATCCATGTCCAGTGGAGAAGCGATTACAGAAGCCAGACCTTCTACCTTCTGGGTCCATGCTTCCATGCACAGAGAATAGGATAGCTTCCAATGGAGGGGATGGGATGCAGAACTCTGGTGATGGGAATTGTGTGGATTTGTAACCCTTATCCAACAGATTTGACAATCATTATTAAATCAATTTAAAAAAAAAAAAGAAAGGAAGGAAGGAAAGGAGGACCTTATAAAAATGGATAAATATATATAAATGTAGATAGTTGCAGAAATTACAATCAAGCCATATCTGTGACCTTGGGCTAACTACTGCATTTTACAATGGAGAGAAAGGGGACACAGAACTCTGGTGGTGGCAATGATGTGGAACTATAGTCCTTTTGTCTCATAATTTTGTAAATAAATATTAAATCACTAAAAATAAAAAAAAATTCTGAAGCAGCTATAAAGTAGTTAGAAAAAAAGTAGCTGAAGGATTGACTATAAGGCTGTCAAGTAAAGGAAAGGCTGCTTTCTTCATACACAAATCAAAATTGCTACAAGGAAATTATCTTTCATATAAATATATGACCTGGGGGGGGGAAACAGCCTAATTCAAACTGAAGTGACCAATTTCTGTTCTGTAGGCACAGTTAAGGGGCCTGACAGAGAAATTAATACAAGTGCCTTAAATGATAGGAATCAACGTGTGCTACTGCTCTCAAGCCTGCTTGTTACAGCCTTACGTTGTTGCTTATCTGGCCTAGATTTTGAGTCACTACTCTAAACTTAATTTAAGGAGTGGTTCAGTGTAATGAGTTTCCAACTCTGGATAGAAAACAAATTTGCATTTTTTCCAACAGATTAGTTTCTCTACTGATTAACTCAGCAAGGTCAACTTTTGGTCACTGATGTTGCTGATATGCACAGCTGATAATGTTTCCAGTCCCTGAGCTGGGAGGCCCAAGGTGAAGCTCCTGTTGACTTGAAGTAGTTCATTACTAAAGGACAGACTGCAACATTCCAGAAGACGAGTGCTGGAGCACTCACACATTTATTTGGGTGCATACTAGGCTCTACAGTTAAGGGCCTTAAAGAAAAGAGAAGCTCCCTTCATTTCCTCTACATTCCTAGCACTACCACTTTCTTTTATGATGATTTCTCGAGCTGACCACACTTCCATTTCATGATTTCACCAAAATATAGTGTAAAGTAGAAATGGTGGGGTTTGGATACAGAAGGAATTGAATTGGACCTCCCCTCCCCCATCCTTCCTACCACGTCAAAGCAATGCAACCTTGAATTAGTTCTGTGCTTTGGTTTCCTCATCTATTAAAAGGGGGGTGGGGTGAAGTGGTAAGAGTCATTTCTTTAAATGATCAGGCTCAGCAAAGGAAATGTGTAAAGTGCTTGGAGCATAGTAAGTGATTAGCAAAAGTTAATTGTCTTCCATTACTGAATTCCTAGGCCAGATAGTATGACTGATTAAGAAAAGAAGTTTAGCACTATTTACATTATTCCCATGTCTCAACTCATCTCTATAAATGTCTAAAACATTTCTGTCCTCTCGCTCCAAAAGCTGGACAAGCCTACCAATTTAAATTCTATTCAGATGCTGCATTCTCCAGGAAGACAGAGCAGGTCTTTCAGCCCTCAATATGCTCCTTCTTCTGAATCTCTTTTGCTGTTATTTCCTAATTAGCAGCTTCATGATTATAAGGCACGTACTCTTGGTGGTTGCATGATGACTTTGTAGGAAAAAAAAAGTGACTTGAGGTACACAGAAAGTCTCAGCTTTCAGCAAGCAAAACATATTTAGCTGAGATTTTATAACCTTGTTTTGCTTTCAGTGTTTTCCTTACACAGAAAATCATATTACATGTATTAGAAATAAAACACTACTCAAAATCTTTTGGTCAGTACAAGTCAACCATGTAATGTTAACCAATTTGAAGAACTAGCCTAGGAGGAAAGGCACATTTGTAAATAGCCAAAAAAATATATTGCAGTTTTGTTCATTAGTGGGAAATGCACTATAATATTTGGCAATATTTATTTAGTAAAAGTATTAAAATAATAGAAATTACTGCTAAAATATTATTAAGAAAAACACTAATCTGTGAAAAACAGTATAGTGATCTAAAATGTTTTTTTGACTGCGGAGTTATTTGAGAAAAAATAACATTGCATTTACATAAAAATGTTGATTAAATGAACTAATTCCAGAGGCATGAAAAATTGGTAAAAGACAAAGCACATATTACAAAGCACAGGAGAGTAATACTTAAAAAAATAAAAAAAAGAAGTCAGGGGTCTGGTAGTAGTGCCACGGGTTAAGTATACATGGCAGGAAGCTCAAGGACCTGAGTAAGAATCTTGGTTCCAGCCCTGGCTCGCCAGTTGCAGGGGAGTCACTTCCTAAGCGGTGAAGCTGGTCTACAGGTTTCTCTCTTTCCCCCTTTCTGTATTCCCCTCTTCTGTCCATTTCTCTCTGTCCTATCCAAGAACGACATCAACAACAAGTACAACAATAACTACACAATAATAAAACAACAAGGGCAACGAGAGGGAAAATAAAAAAAAAATTAAAAAGTCAATCTTGCCACCCAAACAAAGAGACCTCCCACAGAATGGAAGATCTTTACATGCCATACCTCAGACAAGAGACTAGTAACCAAAATATATAAAGAGCTCACCAAACTCAGCAACAAGAAAACAAATGACCCCATCCATAAATGGGGAGGGGATATAAACAGAATATTCACCATGGAAGAGATCCAAAAGGCCAGGAAACATGAAAAAAATTGCTCCAAGTCACTGATTGTCAGAGAAATGCAAATAAAGACAATGAGATAACACTTCCCTCTTGTAAGAATGTCATACATCAGAAAATGTAACAAATGCTGGAAAAGTTGTAGGGGCAAAGAAATGTAAATTGGTCCTCCACTGCTTGTGGGAATGTAAATTGGTCCAACCCCTGTGGAGAGCAGTCTGGACAACTTTCAGAAGGCTAGAAGTGGACCTACCCTATGATCCTGCAATTCCTCTCCTGGGGATATAGCCTAAGGAACAAAACACACCCATCCAAAATGATTTGTGTATACCCATGTTCATAACAACACAGTTTGTATTACCCCAAACCTGGAAGCATCCCAGGTGTCCAACAACAGATAAATGGCTTAGAGAATTGTGGTTTATATACACAATGGAATACTACTCAGTTATTTAAAAAATAGTGAAATCACCTTCTTTACCTCATCCTGGATGGAGCTTGAAGAAATCATGTTAACTGAAATAAGTCAGAAACAAAAGGATGAATATGGGGTAATCTTACTCATATACAGAAGTTGAAAAACAAGACCAGAAGAGAAAACATTAAGAAGAACTTGGACTGGAGTTAGTGTATTGCACCAAAGTAAAAGACTCTGGGGTGGATGGGGAGGGGTATTCAGGTCCTGAATCATGATGGCATAGGAGAACCTAGAGAGGATTGAATTGTTATGTGGAAAACTGGGAAATGTTATGCATGTACAAAGTACTGTATTTTACTATAAACTGTAGACCTTTAATCCCCCAATAAAGAAATAAAAAAAATAATCTATTCTACTTATGCAGAAACACAGTGAAGTTGGAGGAATTTTTAGATTGCATTCTACTTTGGGTCCTGTCCTCCCCTTAAACAGATCATTAGTTTCTTAGAAGAAAAAGTTTTTTTTTCCTTTTTTATGCTAATAGTTGTATAAAGATGCATTTGCACAATAACTCCTCATTACTTAATTGGTGAAGAAAGTAACTTATTTATTGCCTTGTACAGCAGAGAACAACTGTGACATACTCCAAAGAAAAATAGTTAAGCTGTGAACTATTAAGTATACATCTGTTCATGTATAGCTAAGAATATTTATAAGTAGAATGTAATAGTGAGTTATAATAAAAAAGAAAAATGCAAATTTCCTACTGCTACTCTTTTTTTCCTTATAAACATCTTACTCCTTGCTGGACACAAAATTTTAGTATGAGTCTAGCAGTAATGGATAGTTTAGAATATATTTCTACTGGTTATTAGCCTTGAAGTAAGTTCATCTTTGTGACTCAACCAACAGAGACTATTCATTCTGTCAATCATCAATGAGTGGCAGTTAGAGAGAGGAACAGTTTGATGTGGTGGCCCTTGTCAGATCCTAGTCATCATAGGAATTATTCTTCACTTTGGTGCTTGGAAGTAGCTCTCGTGCCAAAGGACATGAAAGGAATTTTGTTAAATGTACATTACCCATGCACTCTCATACTTCAGAAATGACTCCTGAACCCCCTTAAGCAAGTGGTCTTATTTGGCTAAAATTATGTTTCCATCTGTCAGGAGAAATTGCTGTTCATCAGTTATTCAAGAGGAGTTCCTTACTGTACACAATTAGATCACTACAATGACAATATGGAAAGAATTTAGTCACCATTCATGCATCCAGTCACATCCGTCTCTGTAGGATTCCTAGCATGCCCCACTCTAAAGTCAGAGTGGTTGTCTTTACCCTTTTTGTTTGTTTTTGAAATTATATACTTAGACCACTGAAATGATTCTTTAATCAGACCGAGGCTGTAAGATGTCCCTCAATTTATAAACAGATAATTTATCCACCTTTTCATCTGTTAACATTCAGATTTTTCAGAGTAAAATAGTACTTTCTACTTAAGAAGTAAGGACAGTAAAGAAAAGCATAAGGTGAAACTTGGATTGGTTGTTATGTATTACAGTAAAGCAAAGGACTCTGGGGGAGGAGGGAAAGATATGGGATGGAGGGTCATTGAGGTCTTGGTATATGATGGTGGAAAAGGACCTAGCTGAGATTCAGCTTCCTGAAGAACAAGTCACTGAAGATAAGCCCTGGGGGTTGTTTATTTCTATTCTGTACATTGACCTCATTCCTTATCATTACAAAAGGACTTCAGAAGTCAGGGAGGGAGGGGCAGGCAGTGATGCACCTGGATAAGTGTATGTGTTACCATGCACAAAGACCTGGGTTCAAGTCTATGATCTACACCTGTATGGGGAAAGCTTCACAAATGATGAAGATTCTCCCTCTAAATTTCTTTCTGTACTATCAAATAAAATAATATTAAATATTTTAAAAGTAAGTTGGGAGGCTTCTATTTCACTTGAGAGGAATGTCCATTGTCTAGGAAGATCTCAGCTTGAGACATATGTCCATTTATTTTTTAATATATATTCTATTAGTGGTTTAATAATGCCTTAACAAAAGAATAGAGATATAATTCCACACCATTTCCACCACGAAAGTTCTGTACCCCCACCACTCTTCTAGCAGCAGCTACCATATTTCTTCTTTTCTTCTTCTAGCGTTTGCCCTTCTTCCGTAGCCAGTCAACAGCATCAGGTTGAGCCTGATGTAAAGTTTCGAGACCTCCTTTGAATCTGGAGAGGTGGCAGTCATTGACTATGTGGGTCATAGTCTGTCTGTAGCCGCAGGGGCAATTTGGGTCGTCTCTGGCTCCCCAGCGATGGAACATAGCAGTGCACCGGCCATGGCCTGTTCGATAGCGATTGAGGAGGGCCCAATCATAACATGCTAGATCAAAGCCGGGTTGACGCTTGCAGGGGTCTGTGATGAGGTGTTTGTTCTTTACCTCAGCTGACTGCCAACTCTGTTTCCAAGAGACTGGAACAGAGAAGTTCAGTGTAGGCGTAGGGGACCAAATTGGGTGACGAGACGTCAAGCGTTGAACAGGGTGGGCGAAGATATCCACGTATATTGGCAGGTCCGGTCGAGCATAGACGTGGGAAATGAACTTAGATGATGCCGCATCCCGACGAATATCTGGCGGGGTGATGTTGCTAAGAACTGGCAGCCATAGGACCGGGGTGGAACGGATGGTTCCAGAAATTATCCTCATGGAGGAATATAATTTGGAATCGACCAAGTCATAGATATATTCCAAGTCATAGATATATTCCAATGTCATAGATATAGATTGATGATATATATATATTTCAAGTTCATATGTTTCAAATTTTCTATGTTACACTTATTAGTGAAATCATTTTTCACTGCCAGTATCATCCATTTAATCCTAATGGGCACATTTTATTCTTTTTTTAAAACTGCATATTAGTGCTCCATGTGTCCATGCCTTCCTTTTTTTTTTTTGTATTTATAAGACTCAAATGAGTGATTTTCATTCCATTGTTAAAGGTTTCCACCCTAACTTTATGTAAGTATTCCTCATCTCTTATTCTTTTCTTCTTCTTTTTCTTCTTCTCCTTTCTCCTTCTCCGCCTCCTGCTCTTCCTTCTTCTTTCCTCCTCCTCCTTCTTCTTTTCCTCCACCTCCACCTCCTCCTTTTAAAAAAAAAATATATATATTTTCCCTTTTGTTGCCCTTGTTGTTAGTACTGTTGTCATTGCTGCTAGACAGGACAGAGAGAAATCAAGAGAGGAGGGGAAGATAGGGAGAGAGAAAGACAGACACCTACAGACCTGCTTCACAGCCTGTGAAGCAACTCCCCTGCAGGTGGGGAGCTGGGGACTCGAACTCGGATCCTTACACTGGTCCTTGCGTTTTTTGCCACGTGCACTTAACCTGCTATGCTAACACCTGACTCCCCTATTCCTTCTTTTCATGTGCCTATTTCTTGGACGGTCACTGCGGCCCTGGAGGTAGGATCATATACAAAGATCCATTTCATGTTTGGAAGATGCTAGAATTGTAGAAAGGGGACTAAATAGGGTCCAGGAACTGAAAAGGAACCAATGTGTCAAATAAGATCTTATATGACCAAGTTGATATCCTGATTTGTATCACCTATAAAGAAATGAGGGCAAAAAAAGATAATGAAAAGTGGGATAGATAAGTATGAAATTGAATAGATAGTAGAGATTATAGCAAGAAACTCATAACATGCTCATCAAAAAAAAAACTTGCAAAAAAAAACAGGCACTGGACAGTGGTACACTTGGTTGAGTGCACATGTTACAGTATGCAAAGATCTGAGTTCAATTCCCTATACCCACCTGTATGAGGGATACTTTGAGATAGCTGAAGCAATGTTGCAGTTATCTTTATCTTTTAATCTCTAGCTCCTCCTTCCCTCTCAGTTTTTCTCTGTCTCTAGCCAATAAGTAAGTACATAAGTAAGTAAGTAAATAAATAAATAAATAAAACATGAAGGCAGGACAGTAGGACTGTAGAACCCTAGGACTTTTGTCTTCTGAAATTAGGAAAAACAATGAAAGCTCCCTTTAAGGCTTAATAAAATACAACCAGGATTTCTTCAGAAACTCACTAACCCACAGATGAGTATAGGCATGCATGGACAATGGACAGAAGAGGGGTGAAGAGGAAATCCTTGGAACTCAAGAGATCATGCTCAGTGATGACTGGCTTCAAAATAAGGGGTGGATCGGTTGAGCACATTAACAGTGGTGGAAGAAGACCAAAGATAGCATTCGGGTTCCTCATCAGACCCCATCTCTCTGAGACCATAGGATGCTGTCCAATACTAAGCAGAATCTGGATATCACCACCACACAACAGAAGAGAGAATTTGGGGCCTAGTTCCAGTCATTCAAGTGCCTATTGTGTGACTAAATCATATTCCTTTATCAGTCTGTTTTTTTCCCTTATCTTAGCTCTGTTATCTCTATTATCTGTTATCTCTCTTAATCACTTGTGAGTGACTAAGTCAAAATTCCAACTATTGTTTATGCCCTCACATCTCATTGCTCTTAACTTCATTTCTTATCACTGTTTCCTCTCTTAATCACCAGTGAGTGACTAAGTGAAATATCTATATACTACTGAAGCCCCCAGAGCCAGATAGAACATAGCTCCTGGCCTATTTCCTAGAAGCAAAACAAAGAACTTTGAACTACTGTGTTTCACCACAAGGAAAGCAAACTGGCGTCTGTTCAGTGATCTTACCAACAAATCTATTCCTGCAATTCCAATGAACTCTATCCCCTCTGAAGATTCCTACAGGTGCTTCCGCCAAGCCATCTTCAAAGCAGCTTCCCAAGCCATTCCTCGTGGGAGACGTGCTAACTATATGCCTTGTCTTGATGCTGAATGCGAGCAACTACTAAAGGAGTATGATGAGTCGGGCGACCCAGATGTGGCTAACCATCTCATTGCCTCCCTGGATGCAGCACGCCAAGCCCACTGGCAACAACTCACGGAAAGTCTGAACTTCACCCACTCAAGTAGGAAGGCCTGGAAGCTTCTTCACAGACTGGGTGCCGGTAGCCAACCCCCTCCCGTCTCCCATCCTCTCGTATCTCCAAACTCAGTGGCCAGTCACCTAACTCAAGTTGGACGTGCTAAGATCAGCCCAGTCTGGAAAAGAGAAATTTCCCATGAGTGGTCATCCCATTTCCGGTTATCTTGTCCATCTCCAAAACTCTCTCCCTTTACACTGTCTGAACTGGAAGACGCTTTGAAGAGGGTTAAACCGTGAACAGCTGCTGGCTATGATAACATCACCCCAGAACTCATTCTTAACTTGGGCCCCGCGGCAAAGAAGTGGCTCGCTTCATTCCTGTCCCACATCTTGGAATCTGAGTCTATGCCCAAAGTTTGGCATCATGCGAAGATTATAGCGGTTTTGAAACCTAAGAAAGACCCAACACTGGCCACCAGCTATAGACCAATTTCTCTCCTCTCCGTGTGTTACAAACTCCTTGAGAGGCTGCTTCTGTCACGTATTTCTCCTCTTACAGATAAATTCCTATCACCCGCCCAAGCTGGTTTCCGCCCAGGAAGATCTATCTGCGAACAAGCCCTGGCCCTCTCAACTTAAATTGAAAATGGATTCCAGAAGAATTTAAAGACGGGTGCTGTCTTTGTTGATCTCACAGCAGCCTATGACACGGTCTGGCACCGTGGTCTCCTAGTCAAGATCTCAAGATGCCTGCCTCCATGGGTGGCCAACACTATATCGTTTCTTCTCCAAAACAGAAGATTCCGGGTGCATCTGGGTGACAAGTCTAGCAGATGGAGACTTGTCTCAAGTGGCCTCCCCCAGGGCTCTGTTCTGGCTCCTATGACATTTAATATTTACATCAATGACCTCCCAGAAACTTCTTCAAGGAAGTTCATCTATGCCGATGACATCTGCTGTGCAACTCAGGCATCCAAGTTCGACATCCTCGAGGAAACACTCACAAAAGACATGTCTCTGATATCTTATTACTGTAAAAAATGGCGACTAATCCCTAGCACTGCAAAAATGGTATCATCTGTTTTCCATCTACACCATGCCTCGGCCTCCTATGAACTTAATGTGCAGTTTGGCGATACGAGAATCCGGCATGAAGCCCAGCCATTCTATCTTGGCATCACTCTCGATCGCACTCTGTCATTTCACAAACATCTCATGAAAACTGCAGCAAAGGTGGGCGCGAGGAATAAAATCATTGAAAGACTAGCCAGCTCCTCATGGGGCACGAGTGCTTCCACACTACGATCATCATCTCTGGTATTATGCTATTCCACTGCAGAATACTGTGCCCCAGTATGGTTCCGTAGCCCCCATGTCCACTTGGTCGATTCCAAATTATATTCCTCCATGAGGATAATTTCTGGAACCATCCGTTCCACCCCGGTTCCATGGCTGCCAGTTCTTAGCAACATCGCCCTGCCAGATATTCATCGGGATGCGGCATCATCTAAGTTCATTTCCCACGTCTACGCTCGACCAGACCTGCCAATATACGCGGCTATCTTCGCTCACCCTGTCCAATGCTTTACGTCTCGTCACCCAATCTGGTCCCCTATGCCTACACTGAACTTCTCTGTTCCAGTCTCTTGGAAACAGAGTTGGCAGTCAGCTGAGGTAAAGAACAAAAACCTCATCACAGTCCCCTGCAAGCGTCAACCCGGCTTTGACCTAGCACGTTATGATTGGGCCCTCCTCAATTGCTATTGACCAGGCCGTGGCCGGTGCGCTGCTATGTTCCATCGCTGGGGAGCCAGAGACGACCGGAACTGGCCCTGCGGCTACAGACAGACTATGACCCACATAGTCAACGACTGCCACCTCTCCAGATTCAAAGGAGGTCTCGAAACTTTACATCAGGCTCAACCTGATGCTGTTGACTGGCTACGGAAGAAGGGCAAATGCTAGAAGAAGAAGAACCACAAGGATTGAGTTATAGCAAAAATAATCTTTAGATTTTACAACTGTGACCTCTTAAGTAACTCACATAGCCACAAGTGAATCTAGGCAAGCATAATCAAAGGATTGAAAAAGTGTGAGGGAGGGACCCTCTAAGACTTAATAAACTATAGTCAAGGACTTCTGGAGGCATGGCTATGGAGTAAGACCCTTTTCAGATTGCACTCCTGATAAACTAGAAAAAAAAAGAGAAAAAAATCACCTACAACTCAACAAAATACAACCAATATTTCTCTAGAAACTCACTAAGCCACAATTGTCTAATTCTCTCCTGTTTCAACATGAGACCCTACCTCTTATCTTCCAAAGGCAGTGGTGCCACCATTATAAAAACACTTTCACTAACTCCTGAGACACACCAAAGGTGACTGACTTCAGGGCTCCAAGAAGCAAAGGCCAGAGGCAACCTCAAATAATACCTGGACAGATGTCTTCAGGACACAAATTTCAAAAGTAGAAAAAAATACAGTAGTCAAACTAAAAAGAAACAGCAGAAATGAATCAGGACAGAATCCCAGAAAACAAACAAACAAACAACAACAACAAAACCCCTTAACAAGTCAGAAGAAAATAAGAATTAGAAAAACATTCAAACACTAATTGATAGACTAGTCACAGGAGTCAGGTAAACTTTTGAGGAAAATATTATCAGAAGTGGGGAAACAACAATGAGACTCTGAAATAAAATATAAACTATCTTGAGGTAATTAGAGAGATAAAACTTGAAATAGCTAACACAGGAGCCGAACAGGGAAAAAATAGTTGAACTAGGAAAAAAAAAAACAGCCGAAGAAAGTGAGAGTGGAATAACTGAGGCAGGGAACAGAATTAGGAAGACTAAAGACAAATTAGAAAAAAACTAAGAAAGAAGTAAAAGAACTAAAAATGAGCTTAGAACACTAAGAATAACAACAGAGATATATAGGATGACCTGAAAATAAATATTTGTATTATTGGATTGCTAGAAGAAAAAGAGAGGAAGGGGAAGAAACCATACAAGAGAAGATAATAGGAAAAAAAAAATCCCCACTCTTAAGAGAAAGCACATGAAGATGCAAGAAGCCCTGAGATTCCCAAAAGAATCATTCCTGACCTAGCTCCACCAGGAACTAATAAGACCTTTTGTGGGCCACTATAAGACACTATAGAACAATGTAGAACAACAATGGTAGAAATTGCCTCACTCTCTGAAAGGAGGCTGGTTCAACATACTCTGCCACTTGAGGAAGACTGGTCCTGAAATGAGTGTAGCCTAAAAAGTTTCTAGCTGTGATTAAGGAATAGGAGCTCAGCCTGACAAGGATTCAGAGGTTACACAGGCTCCCGTGCTAAATATGAATAGACATGGGCCTTATATTAGATTGATGGGGTTTATAGTTAGTAGTAATTATGTACTTTTACCATATTTGGGAGCTACTTTTTTCCTTTACTCAACTTTCTAGTCCTATTCTCAACTCTGATACCATCGTCTCAGAAAATACTTTTAGCCTACCTGCATGTTAGCTGTTGGGTTCAGGTAAAATTAGTAAAGTCATGCTCCCTTGGTATATACCTAAAATAGACTTCATAGTTTCTTTTAATATGAAGACCCCAAATTGCATCTGCTATATTCTTAGTTTGGTTCCTGATTATTAGATAATTGATTCTGCTTTGTAGCACAGCTTTTCAGCCACCAAGTTACTGATGATATCATTATGCCAACCTGACTTTCCTGGGCAGATAATGTCATCAGTGTATCCTGAAACCCCACCTCCCCAGAGCCCTACCACAGTAGAGAAAGATAGAAACAGGCTGGGGGTATGGATCAACTTGAAATTGCCCATGTTCAGCAGATAGGGATGGACACTATATTACTTTCAGAAGATCAATCAACAAAGAGGACTTAACAATTTACATCTATGCACCCAATGAGAGGCATCTAAATATGTCATACACCAACTGAAAGAGTTATGAAAATATATCAACAGCAACACAGTAATAGTAGGAGATTTAAACACGTCACTCTCTAAAATTGACAGATCATCTCGACAGAGAATTAACAAAGAAACAAAAGAATTAAATGAAGAGTTAGATAGATTAGACCTACTGGACATTTTCAGAGTACTTCATCCCGAGAGAAATGAGTACACATTCTATTCAAGTCCACATAGGACACTCTCAAGGATAGACCATATGTTAGGCCAGAAAGATGATATCAACAAATTCAAGATCATTGAAATTTTCCCAAGAATCTTCTCAGACCACAGTGGAACTAAATTAACACTTAACAACAAGCATAAAATTAGTAAAAGTAACAAAACATGGAAGCTCTGAGTCAAAGAGTAATCAAAGACAAAAATAAACTGTTCTTAGAATCTAATGAAAAATAAAGACATGAGCTATCAAAATATTTGGGACACAGTTGAAGAAGTACTAAGAGGGAAATTCATGGCTATACAGGCACACATTAGGAAGCAAGAAAAAAAGCTAAAATAAACAACTTGATGACACACCCTAACAACTTAGAAGAAGAACAAAGGAACCATAAAGGAATCAGAAGGGAAGAAATAACCAAAATTAGGGAAGCAATAAATATGAGGACCACAAAGAAAATCAATGCAGCTAATTTTTGCTTTTTCAAAAGCATAAAAAAAAACTGATAAACCCTTGGCCAGACTCATTATAAAAGAGCGAAGACTCAGATAAATATGATGGTAAATGATTAGAGGAGACATCACAACAGATGCCACATAAACATGATTCCTTCAGGCTCCATCCAAGATGCAGAAAAGAAGGTAAATTCATCATTCTTAATAGCTGAGTAGTATTCCATTGTGCATACATGCTACAGCTTTATTAGTCACTCATCTGTTGTTGGACACATAAGTTGATTCCAGGTTTTAGCTATTACAAATTATTTTGCTATGAACATAGACATACATAGGACTTTTTGGATGGGTGTTGTTTCTTAGGATACTCCCAAGACACAGGAATACTTCTTTCCACCTTTTATGAAGCCAGTATCACCCTGATACCAAAAGCAGGCAGGGACACAACAAAAAAAAGTAAGGTACAGACCAATATCTATGATGAGCATATATGCTAAATTACTGAACAAATTCTTAGCCAAACAGATAATGGCAGTATATTAAAAAGTTTGTACATCATGACCAACTGGGATTTATCTATTCCAGGGATGCAAAGTTGGCTCAATATACATAAATTGATAAATGGGATCCACCATATCAATAAAAGAAAAACAAAACCCACATTATTATCTCAATAGATGTAGAGAAAGCCTTTGACAACATTCATTATCTGTCATTATCAAAACACTACAAAAATTGGGATAAAAAATTCCTTAACATAGTGAAGTCTATATATAGTAAACTTACAGTAAATGTCATACTCTATGGTGAGAAACTGGAAGCATTCCCACCTAGATTAGGTACTAGAGAAAGTTGTACACTATCACCATTATTATTTGATATAATATTGAAAGTTCTTGTCACAGAAATCAGGCAAAAACCAAGATTTAAAGAGAGAAAAATTGGAAGAGACGAGGTCAAATTGTTAGTATTTGCAGAAGATATGATATTTTATATATAGAAACCTAGAAAATCCAGCAGGAAGCTCCTAAAAATTATCAGGAAATATAGTAAGATGTTAAGCTTCAAAATTAACATACAAAAGTCGGTGGCCTTCCTTTATGCAAACACTAAGTCAGAAGAAGGAGAAATCCAGAAGTCAGTACCATTTACTATTGCACCCAAAATAATAAAATATCTAGGAATGAACAGAATAAAGTAATCAAAAGACTTCTACACTGAAAAATATGAGTCGCTATTCAAGGAAGTAGAAAAGATACAAAAAAGTGGAAAGATATTCCATATTCATGGACTGGAAGAATTAACATAATCAAAATGAATATTCTACTCAGAGCCTTTTACAAATTTAATGCAATCCCCATCAATGTCCCACCATAGTTTTTTTTTTTAAATAATAGAGCAAAAGATACAAATGTTTATCTTGAACAAGAAAATACCTAGAATTGCCAAAGCAATTTTGAGAAAAAAAAAAGAACAGAACTGGTGGCATCATGCTCCTAGAGCTCAAATTGTATTATAAGGCTATTTTAGTCAAAGTTACCTATTACTGGAACAAAAGTAGACACAGTGGAATAGAACTGAGAGCCCAGAAATAAGCTCTCAGACCTATGGACATCTAATTTTTGACAAGGTGGCCTAAACTATTAAATGGAGGAAGGAGAATCTGTCTATTCAATAAATGGTGTTGGAAAAACTGGGTTTAAACTTGCAAAAAAGTGACATTGAAACACTACATTTCACCACACACAAAAATAAAATCCAAATGGATCAGGGACTTGGGTGTTAGACTAGGTACTATCAAATACTTAGAGAAAAATATTGGCAGAACTCTTTTTCACATACATTTCACAGACATTTTCAATGGTACAAATTCAGTTAAAAGGAAGATAAAATCAACAAAGAACCCATGGGACTATATCAAACCAAAAAGCTTCTGTACAGCAAAAGAAACCACTACCCAAACAAAGAGACTCCTTTCAGAACTGGAGATGTCTACATAACCAAAATATATAAAGAGCTCACCAAACTCAGTAACATAATAATAAATGATACCATTCATAACTAGAGAAGGGTATGAATAAAATATTCACAAAAGAAGAGATCCAAAAGGCCAGCAGATATATGAAAAACATGTTCCAGGTCATTGTTAGAGAAATACAAATAAAGACAATAATGAGGCATCATTTCCCTCCTATGAGAATATCATACATCAAAAATGATAATAACAACAAATGCCAGAGACATTATGGGGGCAAAGGGACCCTCCTGCACTGGTGGTGGAAAAGTACAAAAAAAAAAGATTTTTGTATACCTATGTTCATAGCAGCACAATTTATAATAGATGAAACCTGGAAGCTACATATGTGTCCAACACCAGACAAATGACTAAGAAATTTGTGGCATATATACACAATGGAACGCTACTCAGCTATAAAGAATGATGAGTTTACCTTCTTTTGCCCAAATTGGATGGAACTTGAAGGAATCATGTTAAGTGAGATATGGCAAAAAGAGGAGAGATATGGGATGTTCCCACTCATACACAGAAGCTGAGAAATAAGAACAGAAAAGGTAAACACAATATAGTACTGGACTGGGTTTCATGTATTGCATCCAAGTCATGGAATCTTGGAGCTTTCATGTTCATTGTATGGGGATCACGGTGAGAAACAGTTGTTGGGTGTTGGGAGCAGTGTGAAACTGTACTCTTCCTAACTTATAGTCTTTGTTCTTTATTGTTGTCGTTATTATTGTTATTGTCATTGATGTCTTCATTGTTGGATAGGACAGAGAGAAATGGAGAGAGGAGGGGAAGACAGAGAGGGGGAGAGAAAGATAGACACCTGCAGACTTGCTTCACCGCCTGTGAAGCGACTTCCCTACAGGTGGGGAGCCGGGGACTGGAACCGGGATCCTTACACCAGTCCTTGTGCTTTGTACTGCCTGCACTTAACCTGCTGCATTACGCCCGACTCCCCCTAACTTATACATCACTACTAATTTAATAAGTCAGGAGAAAAATACATTGATTACTTCAAGTTCTATAACTGCCTGCATTTTAATCTGAGTATGTATTTCTTTAGTTTAAGCATTTAATATGTCAAATTTGAAACCAACTAAATTCCAACTTTGGGCTTAAACTGTTTAAATAGTTCAAAATATGTTTTTTTTTTTTTTTTTTGCTATTTTTTATACAAAGTTACCTACAACCAGTTAGATCAGTGTCATTTGGTGCTGTCACCATAAAAGATATTGTTGTTAGTAGATATCTTCAAATGATATAAAGCATGGTGAAGTCAAGTATAATATAGTAAATCCCAGCCATGGGATTTTCAAAGAAAAACAAACTCCCAGATAACTTGGTTATTATAATAATTATTGATTGCCTTTTTAAAATCCTAAGACTACAAGGAAATTTTCCCTTTCTCTTTAAAAATCTATATTTCTCCAGAAATTAAAATAAATGAATACATTTTAAAATGAAATAAAAAAGAAGCAAATAATCTCTGAAACTATGTTGGTTGTGGTTGGGAAGGGAGGGAACAGAACTTTGGTGATGGGTGCAGTGTGAAACTACACTGTACAATTTGTTTTTTAATTTTTACTATATTTACTTATTGGAGACAGCTAGAAATTGAGAGGGAAGGGGGTGATAGAGAGGGAGAGAGGCAGAGAGACACCCATAGCACTGCTTTGCCACTCACAAAGCTTTTCCTCTGCAGGTGAGGACTGGGGGCTTGAACCCAGGTCCTTGTGCTCAGTAACGTGTGCTCAATCAGGTGCGCCTCCACTCAGACCCTATACTCTATGTTACAGTTTTGTAGAGCACTATTAATCACACAAAAATGTCATGTGTTAGATTATTGGTTATATTTTTTTTATAAAAAGATACTCTTTAAATACAGTTTTCTGAGACAAATGCTTATTTTTTTTTTGATATTACAACAGTTAGAAAGGTGCAGGTTAATTACTTTGTTCTACGAAATTATCAAAGGTTCTATTTTATTATTATCATTATTTGATAGGATAGAGAGAAATTTAGAGGAGAGGGGGAGAGAGAAAGTGTCAGAAGGAGAGACACCTGTAGCACTGCTTCATTAGTCATAAAGTTTTCCTCTTGCAGGTGCAGAACAGGGGTTTGAACTCAGGCCCTTGTACATGGTAACATATGCACTTAACCAGGTGTACCACCAACTAATTCCAGTTCTAAAGTATTTATATTCTGCCATGTCTTATATATATATTTGTACATAAGTAAATCTGGCTTCCACCTTTGCATACAGAAATGGAAAAGAAAGTAGATAGCAAGCACCTCTTTACAAAAATATGATTTTCACATTATTATTTTTAAAATATTTATTTATTCCCTTTTGTTACCCTTGCTTTATTTTTATTATTGTTGTTGTTATTGGTGTCATCATTGTTGGATAGGAGAGAGAGAAATGGAGAGAGGAGGGGGACACAGAGAGGGGGAGAGAAGACAGACACCAGCAGACCAGCTTCACTGCCTGTGAAGCGACTCCTCTGCAGGTGGGGAGCCGGGGGCTGGAACTGGGATCCTTACTAAGGTCCTTGTGCTTTGAGCAAAATGCGTTTAACACACAGCACTACTGCCCAACTCCCTGATTTTCAAGTTATACTCATGGTTTCAGCAAGTATCCCAATTGATTAAAATACAGTCAACGACTATACTTATTCACATGGAAGATTTTGAGAAAAGGATCTTTAGTTGAGTAGTCTTGTGTCCAGGTAAAGCTCAGGAAGTTCTTTAAAGGTGATGGAAAAAAAGCACATTCAGTGTTTATGATTCTGATTAAAATGTAGCTGAGAGTGCACACCCATCCACATATATATTACAGATAACACATCTACAGATGTATCATTCCTTGCATTTTCTTTGGAGGAAATAATCCTATTTTATCACTAAGGTTATATTTGTTTTGCTTTCTAAAAATTTTTTTCTGTTAAATCAGAAAGTAGATTGCATCTGTGGTGTTAAGATTTTTTTGGGGGGGGGGTTGGCCCAATTTAAGTTGTAGTAATAAGGGTGAAAGGTGAAGAAAAATTTCCTTAACTTGGAAGAAATGACATGCATTATGGCATTTACAATGAATCAATTTGTACCATAATCATTGTTTTGCCTCCCTTGTGTAATTTCTCCTAGGCATTCTCAGGCAGTTTCTAGGACTAGAAAATGCTGGCCTTCATAACATCTCTCCCGTCTTGGGCTAAACCAGACTTCTCTTCCCAGGTCTCCAAGCAACAGAATCTTAAAAATGAAATATTCATTTTCTGAAACCTAATTTAATTTCAGTGATGACTGGGTTGCAGAGCTTATCAGATCATGGAATCTGAAAAAAGTTTCTCTGAATTAACAATTCTTATCTAGTGATTAAGTTTTTCCTTTTTAAATTTCCCTGAACCTTGTTAACATGTACACACTCTGTTTTAACCTTGGTTTGTCTGACAGTGATTTACTCATGTGTGATCTAGGGGTAATGAGAAACACTGTAGGCAATCATCCTGCTGTCAATAAATGAAATACATCGTTATTTTTCTAAAACAAGGATTAGTGGTTCTCCCAAATGTAGCTTCTGCCTATAGTGAAAAATAAATGAATTCTTAGTTTTATTTTTGGAGCAAATTCTGCAGTATGGTAGTAAGAAATTCATCTTTCACAACTTCTAGAGCTGATGAGTCATTACTGACATGTAATATCCAATTAAAGCAGTGACAAATGTAATTGTGTGTCATGCACCAAGGGGGTGATAAATTGTACCACATTCTGAAAGGCATGTTTTGGTAAATGCTGTTTTGTTGAAAGATTGCAATTACAGCCTGCTTTGAATGAGGCATCTTTGTTTTAAACACAGGGTAATAGAGTTCTAAATAGAGAGATCAGGTTAACAGAAGACATTTCAGAGCAGAGTGTAACCAGACTAACTAGAGGTTGCAATTCTTCTACCACTATTATTTCCACTTGCAACCAGAATTTATCTTAACTGTTCATGATATACTTGTTCCTAAAAAGCTAGGTTCACTTGATTTTTTAAATATTTATTTACTTTATTTATTTATTCCCTTCTGTTGCCCCTGTTGTTTTCTTGTTGTAGTCGTTGTTGGATAGGACAAAGAGAAATGGAGGGAGGACGGGAAGATAGAGAGGGGGAGAGAAAGATACCTGCAGACCTACTTCGCCGCCTGTGAAGCAACTCCCCTGCAGGTGAAGAGCTGGGGGGCTTGAACTGGGATCCTTACGAAGGTCCTTGCACTTTGTACCACATGTGCTTAACCTGTTGTGCTGCCATCTTACTACCTGATTTTTTTCTAAAGATTTTTTTTTTAATTTTACAATAGAGAGAGGGAGGAGAGGAGAGGAGAGGAGAGGAGAGGAGAGGAGAGGAGGAAGGGAAGGGAAGGGAAGGGAAGGGAAGGGAAGGGAAGGGAAGAGAAGAGAAGAGAAGAGAAGAGAAGAGAAGAGAAGAGAAAAGAGAAGAGAAGAGAAGAGAAGAGAAGAGAAAAAAAAGAGAGATAACAGTCCAGATCACCACACCACAGTACCAGGGTTCAAACTCCAGATCTTACACATGTTCTGAGCTCTCTCCACTAGGACACATTGGTGAATTTGTCTGCCCAGAGAAGTCAGGATGGAATCATGGTAGTGCCTGCAATTTGGTGACTGAAAGGTTGAAAGAAATAAATCAGGACAAAATGGTTAATGAACAGGAACCAAAAAATAGGAACAGAGTAGAAGATAATAGGAGTCAGGGTGGAAGGAATCAAGGAAGTCTTTTAGGCATCTGTTTAGGGTTCCACAACTATCATAGTTTTGCTCGAGTTTGACAGCTAACATGAAGTTGGGTAAAATTAGCATCTGAGAAGATGGTGTCAGAGTAGGAAAAAGGGCTAGAAAGTTGATGATATATATATATTTCAAAAACCTGTGTAACCTCTCAGCTGGACTGAGCTCCGAGTTCATGGTCACAGCTGTAAACACTGTAAGTTGTACTCATTGTAAGCTGGGGCAGTCCCTATCATTGCTGCTTTATGGTGAGGGCTCAGTCATGGAAAGGCCTGCAAGAGGGCTTATGATGACATTCGTGATGGAATGACCAGTGGTGGTGGAGAGAGGGATCCATTAGAGGTCTAGGCCCATCATATTTGTGTGGGAATCCCAGGATTCTCTGACTAGAGACCCAGATGATGAGGTGGTATGATATTGAACAAAAAGTGCATTATTAAGTAAGCCAGTCTTTTGCCCTTTATCCAACTTTTGTAGTCCTCTCTTTATCCGATGACCTTAGACATTCTCCCAGTTGTTTAAGCACTGTCATTTGTTGAATCCAACCAGAATTAAGCTTTCAAGATCTGTCTTCTTTGTGCCTTTCTGCTGGATTGCCAAGCTAATTTGTTCTAAGTCTAATCAATTAGAGAATTTATGATGCCTTCTTTAGGCATTTCTACTAGGATTCCAGGTTTATTAGGTCTAAGTCTAATCACAGAGGACCAGTGAGCACTTTTACTTTTTTTTTTTTTTAATTTTTATTTATAAAAAGGAAGCACTGACAAAAACCATAGGATAAGAGGGGTACAACTCCACACAATTCACACCACCAGAACTGTATCTCCCAACCCCTCCCCTGATAACTTTCCTTTTCTTTATCCCTTTTGGGGTACGGACTCAGGGTCATTATGGAGTGTAGAAGGTGGAAGGTCTGGCTTCTGTAATTGTTTTCCCACTGAACATGGGCATTGGCAGGTCGATCTATACTCTCAGCCTGTCTCTCGCTTTCCCTAGTGGGGCAGGGCTCTGGGGAAATAGAGCTTCACAACACATTTGTGGGGTCGTCTATCCAGGGAGGTCTGGTAGCATCTGGAACCTGGTGGCTGAAAGAAAAGTTAACATATAAAGCCAAACAAATTGTTGACTAATCATGGACCTAAAGGCTAGAATATTGCAGATAAAGATTTGGAGGTCTCCGTTTTGTAGTTATTTAGTAGGCCTATTTTAGTTATATTCCAATGGGCCTATGACTATACTAGGCTTTTTTTTTTTTTTATGAGCCTGACATCTGATATGCAGGTGGATCCAAGTTATTGTCTGGGGAGATGATGTCATAGTTGGAGAGCACTTTTACTTTTATATAATTGATCCTTGTTTATGAATACATGTATACCTATACTCAGTACCCTAAACCCTAGTCTGTATCTAGTATCTGTAACTGTTAGACAATGTGTGCCATCTAACATGGACTTAGGTTGTCCCATGTGTTAGGAAATATCTCACTAGATTTGAGAATTTGGGAGATTGACATCTCAGGGTCAGAATCTCTGGCTACAGTACACACTAATAATTCAGTAGCAGCATAATGTGGAATGGCAGAACTAGTAGCATTTATTTGGTTGAGGTCAACAGAGGTACTATTCTGGTAAGGAATCAGAGAGAATGTACCCTGGAGTCATATTAATAATATATTAATATCAATCATATAATAATTATTATATAATACATTATTATATAATATATTATATATTAATTCTATATATCATATAATTAATTATATATTAATATATAATATTAATTATATAAATAATGATTTATGGGATTATAAACTAATAGAATTTTGATTTAACACCTTTCCTACTTGTACCCCACCTACACCCCCTAGATAATCGCAGCAGTATTCCACAGTCTAAATATGGATTGGCCTTTTGTTTTTTGTTTCAAGTTCATGTGTTCAGTTCTCTAGATTTCACATCTGAGTGAAACCATCCTGTAGTTTTCCATTACCACCTTACTTCACAAAGCATAATCTTGTCGATTTCCATCTATTTTATCCAAAAGGACACAAAGTCGTATTTTTTACTGATGAGTGGTACTCCATTAATTATATGTCCCATAATTTTTTTACCCACTCATCTGTCAAAGGGCATTTTGGTTGCTTCCATATTTTGGCTATTGTAAACAATGCAGTTATGAACATAGGGGTACATGTATCCCTTCATATTAGTGTTATTATCTCTTTCAGATAAATGCTAGGAGTGGAATTGCCGGGTCATAAGGTATTTCTATTTACATTTTTTAAAGAATTCTCCAAACCATTCTCCATAGGGGTTTTACCAATTTGTATATATGAGTTGCCTATACATGAGTGGGTTAAGTTATGGACTCTCTATCCTATTCCATTGGTCCATATGTCCATTTTTTGTTCTGATACTAATATAACCTGAAGTCTTATATTATGATACCTCTTGTTTTCTTCTTTTTCCTCATAAGTACTCTTGCTGTTCATGCTTTTTTAAAGTTCCACACCAATTTTCTGAGTAAGGTGTTCACTTTTCTTTAAATATGTCGTTGGGATTTTAATAGGGATTGCATTGAATCTATAGATTACTTTTTGTCAGGATTGCCATTTTAATGATATTTATTCTCCCAAACTATGAGTAGGGGGTGTTTTTCATTTCTTTGTGCCACCCTCTATTTCTTTTAACAGTGTCATATAGTTTTCCTTGAAAAGGTCCTTCACATCCTTTCTTAGATTTATTTCTTAGCATTTTGTCTTTTTGGATTCAATTGTAAATGAGGTTTCATTTCAATTTCATTTCCTCTGGTCCATCTTTTGTGGAGAAATATGCTACAGATTTGTGGGTATTGATGTTTTAACTTGCTACTTCACTGAATTATTGATGAGTTCCAGTAGTTTCTTGGCTGAGTTTCTGGGGTCCTCTAGATGAACATACCATCTGCAAATAATGACAGTTTAACTTCATTCATTCCATTCTGAATTCCTTTGGTGTCTTTTTCTTGCCTGATTGTGATGGTGAGGATTTCTAGGACTATGTTGAATAGAAGTGGTGATAGTGGACAATCTTGTCTGTTTCCTGATTTTAGGGTAAAAGCTTTCAATTTTTCCCCATTGAGTATGATGTTAGCTGTGGGTTTGTCATATATAGCTTTTGTTATGTTGCAGAATTTTCTTTCCATTCCAAGTTTCTTGAGGGCCTTTATTATAAATGGGTCTTAGATCTTGTTGAATGCTTTTTCTTCATCAGTTGATAAAATCATGTGAATTTTATTTTAATTTTTGTTGTTGATATGGTGGATTACACTGATTGACATTCAGATGTTCAACTATACTTGTTTCCCAGGGATGAGTTCTAGTTGGTCTTGGTGGATTATTATCATTTTTTTTAAATATTTATTTTCCCTTTTGTTGGCCTTGTTGTTTTATTGTTGTAGTTATTATTATTGTTATTGATGTTGTCATTGTTGGAGAAGACAGAGAGAAATCAAGAGTGGAGGGGAAGACAGAGAGGGAGAGAGAAAGATAGACACCTTGGATCAACAATGGTAGATAATGGTCCATCCTCCGAAGGGAGGATGTACAACATACACTATGATACACTTGAGGAAGATGGGTTGATACTGGGGCAGCATGGAATGTTCCTACTTATGACCACAGAATGTGAGCTCAGATATATAGGGATGCAGAGGTCACACAGACTCCTAAACTAATTATGGGCCCCAGATCATATCAAATCATTGGGGTTTACAGTCAACAATACTTATACCCCTTTCCCATATTAGGGAGCTACTCTCTTCCTTGATACAGCTTTCTGGTCCTTTTCCCAGCCATGACATCATCTCCCCAGACAATAACTACATATCAGATTTCAGGATCATGCAAAAAACAAAAACAAAAAAACAAAACAAAACAAAAAACACTAGTATAGCTACAGGCCCTTTGAAATATAACTAAAATATGCCTACTAGATATTGAAAAATGGAGAACACTTCATCTGCACTATTCCAGCCTTTAGGTCCATGATTGTTCAACAATTTGTTGGGCTTTGTATATTAACTCTCTTTTCAGCCACCAGGTTCCAGATGCTAGCACGATGCAACCAGACTTCCCCAGACAGACAACCCTATCAATGTGCTTTGGAGCTCTGCTTACCCAGAACCCTTCCCCACTAAGGAAATAGAGAGACAGATTGGGAGTATGGGTCGACCTGTCAACGCCCATGTTCAGCAGGGAAGCAATTACAGAAGCCAGACCTTCCACCTTCTGCATCCCACAATGACCTTGGGTCCATACTCCAGAGGGTTAAAGAATAGGAAAGCTATCGGGAGGGGATGGGATATGGAGGTCTGGTGGTGGGAACTGTGCAAAGTTGTACCCCTCTTATTCTATGGTTTTATCAATGTTTCCTTTTTATAAAAAAAAATTAAAAATAGATAGACACCAGCAGACTTGCTTCACCACATGTGAAAAGTCTACCCTGCAGTTGGGGAGCTTGGGACTCGAACTGGGATCTTTATGTGAGTCCTTGTGCTTTGCGCCATGTGTGCTTAACCTGCTGCACTACTGCCCCACTCCCGATTATTATCTTAATATCTTGTTGGATTCAATTAGCCAAGATTTTGTTGAAGATCTTTGCATCAATATTCACTAGAGATAGTCTATAGTTTTCTTTTTTTGGTGTAGTTCTTTCCTGCTTTGGGGATTAGTGTGATGTGAGCCTCATAGAATGTGTTTGGCAGTGTTCCCTTTTCTTACAATTTCTGGAAGAGTTTGCGGAGGATAGGTGTTCTCTGAATGTTTTATAAAATTCATTAGTATAGCCATCCAGACCCATGCTTTTGTTCTGGGGGAGGCTTTTGATCACTGTTTCAATTTCTTTACTAGTGATTGACGTTAAATTTATTGCTTGCTCATGTATCAAGGTTGGCAATTGGTATGATTCTAAGAATTTCTTCTAAACTGTCAAATTTAATTCCATACAGATAACCATAACAGTTTTACATAATCCTTCGTATTTCTACCTCTTCTGCTGTACTGTCTCCTCTCCCATTTTTAAGCAATTTACCATAGCTTTCTCTCTTTTTCTCTTAGTCATTGTAGCTATTGTTTTATCTATTTTATTTTTCCTTTCAAAGAATCACCTTTTAGTTTCATTAATCTTCCCAATGGTCTTTTTGTTTTCTATTTCATTGCTTTCTGTGTTGATTTTAACTATTTCCTCTTTTAAGTATTTCCTATCTCCTGCGGATTGTTGAGTTTCTTTGTTGCTCCTTTTCTAATTGGTTCAGTTGGGTTATAAGGTGGTTTGCTTGTGATTTCTCCTCTTTATTAACATGGGCCTACACTGCTATGAACTTCCTTCTGAGCATTGCTTTTTCTGCATCCCATAATGCTGCTTCCTTCATTTTCATTGGTATCAAGGTGCATCTCAATTTTTTTTGATATCTTTAATGATCAATGTATTCTCTAGAAGCATGTTGTTTAGTCTCCAGACTTTAGGCAGTTTATTTTCCTTATTTGGCTGATTTCTAGTTTCATGCCTTCATGGTCTGAGAAGATGCATTTTATAATTTTAATATTTACATATTTGTTTAGGCTGTCTTTGTGGCCCATCATATGGTCAATCCTTGTGGATGTTCCATGTGTACTTGAGAAAAATGTGTATCCATTTATTTTAGAAAGTTCTGTATATGTCCATTTCATCTATGGTTTCATTTAAGACCACTTTTTTCTAACTCATTTTTTTGTCTAGATGAACTTTTGATGTTAATAGAGTATTAAGATTTCCTACTATGATTGTGTTGCTTTCTATGTTCTCCTTAAGTTCAGTATTTGTTTTATATTTTTGGATGTACCTAAGTGTGATATATATATATATATATATATATATATATATATATATATATATATATAGTCTTTTTTGTTGGCTTAATCCTTTGTCTATTATGTAGTGTCCTTCTTTCTCCCTGCTTATTTTGTTTATCTGGAAATCAATTTTATCAGAGAATGGACCTTCCTTGCCTGCAGGTGGGGAGTAGAGGCTCAAACCTAAGTTCTTGAATATGGCAATGTGTGTAATCTACTAGGTGTGTCACTGCCCAGCTCCCCAAGCCCTTTTCTTGGAAACAAGTTGATCATCCTTTCTGCTTTATTATAGTGACTAACCCACCTTCCTCATAACTGTTCTTCTCTCATGAATTTGAATTTAATTCCTATTAAATAGGCCAGTTGGCTCAAGGTCCAGCTGAGATTGTCCATACAAAACTGGGTCATATTGTGGGAGAACTATGGTGGTGGTCTGTAGGGAGGGGGGGTGGGGACACAGATCTTTGGTGATGGAAGTGGTAAAAATAAACAAACAGACAAACTGGGTCATAAAAACATTTTGCTCTTCCTCTGTCTCTCTGTCTCTGTCTTTCTATCTAAAAATATCAACCACAATCATGGAGCCCCAGTGCTGACAAACAAACACTTTGCTTTTGTTTTTTGTTTCTTTTTTTTAATATTTATTTTCCCTTTTGTTGCCCTTGTTGTTTAACATTGTTGTGGTTATTGATGTCGTCACTGTTGGATAGGACAGAGAGAAATGGAAAGAGGAGGGGAAGACAGAGAGGGGGAGAGAAAGATAGACACCTGCAGACTTGCTTAACCGCCTGTGAAGCAACTCCCCTGCAGGTGGGTGCTTTTGGTTTTTGCCATCATGTTACATCCTCACCGGGGAAGACCATTAACACATGGTCATATGTTCAAGCATTTCACAAATATCTTATGGAGTTATATACAGAGTGATTTAATTAACATATAACATTAAAATTAAATCATTAGAAACACACATTTCCTTAAAAGTATTTTAGGATAGGGAGTGTTGTGAGGATAAAAGTAGGACAACAAATAGAAAAATGCCCTATAAAATTGATGTAATTTATAGATACAAGAGAGGACAAACAAAAGGCAACCAATTTGATGTGAAAGCAGGGGAATAGAGAGTATTCTAAATACAAGTAACATAAAATGTCCATAGTGGGTAGAACAAGAGGGTACATTCTGATAGTGTTCTAGCTTTGTGTTCAACACGAATGGAGGGCTATTGTAGTTGAATGTAATATGCCTACACTGGTGATAACCCCTTCTTACAAACCTATTAGAGACTCACTCTTCGTGAATTTAAGCATTTCCCTAGACTGTTAAGTGGTTCAAGAAAATTACAGATTGAAAAAAAACAGTTGGAAAGCTAGTAGGTACTAGGTGTATAGTGAATCAAAGTGGATTAGAAACCTAGCAATAACAATATCGTTCCTTGGCATTTAATCCAGCAGGTGGGGATGGTTTATAGTTAATATGCTGCCAGGCTGTTTTCATTTCCTCATCAGAAACTTGGCTTCTTAAATTGCAGTTCTCTTCTTGCAATTAGTAGAAGCAGAGTTCATACAAATAACTAATAAGGGATCTTTACAACCAACAAAAAGAATCATCTTTTCCCTGAAGAAAAGGATGAGAAATTAAACTGCTGGAGAGGAGAGTAAGAGCAGGAGAATAATTTCCTCCTCTGAGTACGTTTCTCAGAAATCCTGCCTTTCCACCACTTGTGTTGAAAAGCTAACATGATGACATCATGGATACCTAGAATAGGATAAAACCTATTAGAGCAAGGCAAATACAAAACAGTTAGGTGGGGCCAGCTGGTGGTGCACCTGGTTGGGCACACATGCTACAATGTCAAGGACCCATTCATTGTGCTCCTAGCTTTAGCAATTGAGTTTACTCACCATCCAGCCTTCTGTGCTCACCATGTTTCTGACTCACCCACCATGCCCAAGCTAGCCTGTGACTCAGGCTTGACTAATCAAAAAATGAGCCTTTCTTGCTTGAGGGTGATTGGGTCAAAGCTGAGCACATGACTGAATCTCAACCAATGAATTGAAAGCTCTCTGAGCGTGGGAAGAGGCTCTTGATTAAGAGTTGTGCTTGCCTTTTTTTTTTCTTCCCCCAGTGGGGCTAGTCAATTGCACTAAGAGCCAGCACTTTGCACTCACTCCTTCACTCAAGGGGTGAAAGAAGACCTTAAGATGTACTTAGGCTTTAGAGCGGGGCCAGGCTCAAAACCCTTGACATAGCTTTGCTTCTTGCTGAGTTCATTTGTGTTGGCCTTGCTGATGTTTGCAGCTTAGAAATTTGACATGCCTACCCTCTTCCCTTGCCTCATAAATCACCTGCTTGGCTAACGGGAGAGGATGCTCAGAGACTTCCTGCATCAGAGGATCTGCCAACCCATACACGGTCTGAATAAGGGAAGAGTGCCCTCTCTGCAGACATGGTCACTAGAAATATGTGGAGTGTGGGGATTTCAGTTCTAGGGTTCATCTAGGTTCTCCTTGCAGGGAATGACACACGGACAATGGTCTTCAAGTCAACTCAGGAGTGTTGCACTAGACCTTGGGCAGAACCTTTCACAGTGCATATTTCTGGAAGAGTCCCTTGATTTAATTTTCCAGTAGGTCTAGTGATAACTCATCCAAAAGCACACCCCACTTTCACAGAACAACATCAGGAGGGGTGACCTTCCAAGCATTTGGTCATAGAGTCCTTCAGTGGGCATGCATTGTATTGTATTGAATAAAAATATATGTCATGTTAAGTCTTTGGCAACTATCAAGAGTGTTATAGTCAATAAATTTATGGAGGATTACTATGTGCCAGACATCAGGTATATATATCTTAGACTTTAACCATACTATATATAGTATGTTCACTTTAATCTCATGAGAACCATAGGAGACCACTACTACAGGTTTTATTAATTTTATATGTGAGAAAAAGAACAAACAAAAAAATCAAGATTCAAAAACTTCAAATAATTTGCTTGCAGTCCCATAGTCCCAAATTCTAGACCTGGGATCCCAAGCCCAGAATTTATATTCTAGAGTCTGTGTTATTAAGCAGAATTCTCTATCTTGTCCTTAATAAAGTTACTTGATCACTCTAGAACAAATCATCTATTTATGAAAAAAAAAGTGACAGGATGTTGGGTAAGTGCCTATGGCAAGATGATCTTTAACACCCCTCCAAACACAGTATATATATATATATATATATATATATACTGTCACCCTCCTTCCTCTTTTGAATGGAATGCTTGGTTTGCTGGAAATAGTCTTGGTAGGGTAAATACCTACTGATTCAGAGGGAGGGCACCAAGGTTTGGGGTCTGATTAAATCAGTAATTAAAACCTGAAGAATCATGTTCCAGGTCCAGATACAGAGTCTGTCCAGTGAGATCATAATGGATTCTTTGTGGACAGAAGAAAACAATTAGCACCATTTTCCCCCTCTTTTTGGTTTAATATGCAAGTAGCATTAGATTCCCTGGGTATTTTCATTTCTAAGTAAAGCTCTGGAATGCAACCTAATTAGCAACATTGCCTGGAAAATGGAGCTTTTCCCTCCCAGGGAATGGGGGGCCTTGAGAGAACACTTCTTGTCTGTTGTCCCCACTTGCTGTACACTGATTTCAGTTTGTTCTATTTGTTCCTCATTATCCCAAATAGCCCAGTGTAAGAAAGAGAATCTAATCATATTTTTTGCCACACCTTGTTTTTGCTCTTTATTTTCCCCCTCCTTGGCAAGGTGGGAAAACAAAGCATTTCACTGCGGCTATTCTCTCTTATGTGTGGAGGCCAGCTTTAAGATATCAAAGAAACCTCCTTTTTTCAAGATTTAAGAAAATAATCACTGCACAGCAAACATTGATATGACTTTTAATGACCATTTACCTGATTAATATCCTTTCATGCTACAAGGCAGCTTGAGACACAGTGCTTTAATGAAAGCCCACAACAAAGCATGGACCAGGTGTGTTACTAAGAAACAATCTCTTGTGTGATTTAATTAGTCAAAGCATTGCATGGAGCAATTATAAGCAACCTTGCAGAAGTGGCAGCAGTTAAGAAGCCCTCTGCTATAAATGTTTGTTTTTTTTTAAGAAAGACATCATGATTTAATAACTGTGCCTCTCCAGTAAAAGAAGAAACAAACCCTGCTTTAATTGAGAGCAAAAGTAGGGGGAATGATATGTTAATCACAATTTTTGGACCTTCACTTCCACTCATTTCTAATTGGATGGACATGCACATACACACACACACACACTAAACATTTTTTGTGAGTTTTTAACATGAATTTTTCTGTTATGTTTTTTTCTCTTGAGTTCCTTGAGTTGCTCCATACCTTTGAGATTAATGCTCCAATAGTGTGACATTTTTGGAGGAAGCTTGGGATAACCCTACATGCCCAGGCTGAATGAATGCAGAACATCCTGTAAATTTGAGAGTTTCCTTTATTATT
Organism: Erinaceus europaeus; assembly: GCF_950295315.1. NCBI lineage: Eukaryota > Metazoa > Chordata > Mammalia > Eulipotyphla > Erinaceidae > Erinaceus > Erinaceus europaeus. Next base: position 157,772,649 of record NC_080163.1, read on the forward strand.
TTTTTTTGCTACATATAAAGGAAAGGAGTTGTGATGGCTCAATGGGGCATTTTTTTTTTAATCCTCATGCCTTAGTTTAATGATGTGTCAACCTGCCACAGAGAGATTGACTGGCATAATGCTTATTGCTTAAGATAAAGATAGATTTCTTGTGTGATGTGGGAGCTTTACAATAGATAGGGCCTTATCAGGGAAAGTCTGCCTAACTCAGGTAGGATTTGTGACTGGCTTCTACATTTTAGTTCTCTATACTTGTACTTAAATTAAAGAGGCAAGCATTCAATGCAGAGAGAAGGAAATACAGATTTGAGAATCAAAACTGAAATTTCTTTTCTCTGTTGTTTCTGAGTACTTCCTTTGGGAATCTGGCAGTGCACTTGTGCCTAATATGAACCTAGGTTTCCTTGAACATGGGAAGTTGAAAGTCAGACATCCTCAGAGATTCTTTTAATTTTGAGTTCACTGTGCATTACTGGGATGGAATCACTTTGGAACCTTTTACTCTCTTTGGAGCTCCTTAAGGTCTCACTGAGGATTCAAAATTTATCTGGTGTTGTGTTTTTGATACTTCACGCCATTGATTTGTTAGAGATAAACACGCTATTGGCCATGTTAGTTATCAACCTAAGAGCTTTGTAAACCAGGACCTGACACAGAACTGCCCCCCCCCCCACAAAAAATGCTTTATTGGAACAAAGCCACACCCATTCATTTCGTTATTGTGTTACAGTGAGTGATTTCTACGGAGACCATCTGGTCCACAAAGCCAAAATACTTACTATCTGACCCTTTAAGAAAGCATTTGCTGACCCCTGAAAGTTGTCAGAGATGATTTCTGATGAGCTGTCCTGCTTTTCCTGCCTGTTAGGTAGTAACAACCCTATGTCTCAGTATCCAAGTGATTCAGGCTGAGAAGGAAGATTGGCTTTTGAACATTCAGAAGGCGTGTACCTCTGCACACTGATAGCACATTTTCAGAATGAATACGCAGTTGCTAATGGGCTTTCGTCCAAGTGGAAGTGTTGAAGAAACATTGTTTAGCTTTGGGTAATTATAGATCATGCACCCAACTGTGGACTACACAGCCATATTGTCTTAAACTCTTTTGTGAATATGATACATTAACCTTCACACAGAATTATTTTCTTATATATAATTTTTTTTAATTTTCCAAAGAATTACGTGAATCTATTTGCTAAAAATATGTCAGCAGTACAATTAAGGCTAATGATCAAGGGTAATATTTAAAATCCTCAACTACTATTCAGCTTGGACATTGCATAGTCAGATCAATGTCAGCCATAAGCAGAAAGTGCCGCCTAATGGTCTGTCCCAGCACAATGTATACTCTGCTAATGAATCCTTTGACCACCCACCCTTGACTCTGATCTATTTTGTTCCCTTTTCATTTATACTCGGTCAGGTATTTAACTTTCAACAGAGTGCTATAATGCTTTTATGTAGGCACTCAGTGAATTTGGAGTTTTTTTTTTATTCTTACGTAAAGGATACCAAGGTATGAAATAATTATTCCCAATTTTTTCTTTAAATGTATCATTTAGTACTAACAGAGATAGATCTACTTCATTCTTTTTAGCTGCTGTGAGATACAGCATGGTATGGGTGCTCTCAAAAAACTATAAAAGTTTTTCAAATGAATACGAACATTGCCGATAATAAAATATTAGTTTACTTAAAAAGCCACTGAGTTCAGTGTTTATTTCAGCATGTGGGACCAAACTATAGCAGTAATTATGGGAATCTGAGAAAAAATTCTCAATATAAAAAGAAGTATAGGGAAAACACAGGTCCAAAAAGGATCATAGAGGACCTATTGGATTTGTATTGTTATGTGGAAAACTGGGAAATGTTATACATGTACAAACTATTGTATTTACTGTCAAATGTAAAACATTAATTCCCCAATAAAGAAATTTAAAAAAAAATTAAAGGAAATACAGAAAACCAACCCCCCCCCCAAAAAAAATGTATATAGTAACATATTTGCCTGATTGGTAAAGCAGGTCTTCCAAAGGCAAAAAAAAAAAAAGGCCTGAAAATTGGGGAATACATTGTTTTTAAGTGATGAAGTAGGGGGTAGAATAAGTGTGAGGTAATTCTATAGTAGGATTAGAATTTTGAATCATGTAACTTTCATTTGTTTAAAAGATTAAAATAATAGAAAGGGGGAAAAAAAGGGGGAAGTGTCTTGTTGGCTGACATAGGGATCCCTCTGGTTAGGCCTATGACCTCTAACAATTGTTCTCATATCAGACCAAATAATTGAGTACTTAAATTACTACCAACAATCTCTAGGGATGTCTGAAGCTAGATTGAATATCTTTTCTTGAAAAAAACTAAACATAAAAGACAGATCCACTAAATTAAAATCATTTCACTGAAAGTTAAACAAATAATCCCTGGGGGATCTTGCTTAGTGAATTGCAGCTGCTACTTCTTGGGACCCTCCCATTCCCAGCTTGTGTTTGACCCAAGGGTCTTAGGGGTCATCTGCTCTGATCCATCCCTACCTAACCTTCCGGTCTTGTCAGAGGCAGGGGATAGAGAAACAGCTGTTTCTCAGAGGCAGTGGGCCCAGATGCCAAGGTTTAGAGCCTTCCACCCCCTACCTTTCCTTCCTAGACAGTAGGGTTTAGGAAGAGTAGTTTCTGTCTGTTCTTTCACTTCTTTAAAGAACTTAAAAGCATAACTGATTTTTTAAATGCGTTTTTTTACCATAAGAAAGATGTTCATATTAGCAGCTAGCTTTTTGTTTTTATTATCTTGTGTAATTATGATATTTATTGAACACATACTATGCACCAGGCAGTGATATGTGTGATATATGGTAGGTTATTGAGTTATCACTGATACATATAAAGAGAGAGAGAGAGAGAGAGATGGAGAGAGAGAAGCGAGAGAGAGAGAGAGAGAGAGAGAAAGAGAGAGAGAAAGAAGGGGAGAGAGAGAAACAACAGATTCATTTTATAGATGAGGAAGCTTAAAATGGGGAACAAATGTTGTTAGATTTTCTAGCTATGGGGGGTTGACTTGAAATCTGAGCACCAGAGCTAATGCTTCTATCTATTCTACAGTCATGTCATTCTGTGTCTCCCCAGGATTGATATTCACATTTAAATGCTAGAATCAATATTCCCCCCCCAGGAGGAGATAACCCAGAACTCTTGCTTTACATGCTGACAATTATAAATCTTAACCTTTGAAATGATTGGTTTCAGAGTGAGCTATGTGTTGAGGTTCAAGAATCATTTTCAGGATCTTTCATGTGCAAGGGAGTTAGAAAGAATTAAAAAAAAAGTATACCAGTTTGTTCTGAGTAGTTAACTTGTGCCATCCTTTGTTTTAAGAGCACAGTTATCACATATGTTCAGAATAATCTTCTGGGAAGAGGTTATTTCCTTCATTTTATAGACAAGAAAACTAAGGTCTAAGAGAGATTCAAAATCCCACAGGCAGTAAGTGGTGCTAGTATTCAACCATAAATCTCTTTTGTTGTAATATCTTATCTTAAATGTTATATTGTATATGTAATTATACTATGATATAGCATTGGTGATATCCATGCTGACCATTTCATAAAGGCAATATCTACACGATTTCTATAAAGTTACCATTTTTCCTTTTTCATAGTTTGCTCTTTGGAAGCAAATCGCAAAAATCTAAACCATATTCTAGAAAGGAGAAATTAAGATTTACCTCCTAGGTGGAATAATCTACATATCTGATTTAGAAGTCTTCAGTAGGGAAGATTTCTCCCCCCTTTTTTTAAAAAAAGATTTCTCCCTTTTTTAGTGAAGAAGTTATTTATTCTGTATGAACTCAAGAATATCTATTTTATACTTTGCATTATAATCTACTACTAATTATTTATTTTGTTGCTCAAATTGCTCCAGCTGGAGCCATTAAGACATCTTTCAGGCTAGGTCTTAATGTCCTTTTGACATGCTCTTATTCTTTGTTTTCTGAGTACTTTTTATTTCTGGCATCACAAAATGGTCAAATTCTTTTTCTTTTTTATTTTCTGTACTCCTTCTCTAAAGTCTTTTCTCTGAGGAGTCTTGAATCTTTCTAACAAAGAATGGCCTTAAAAGAGAGATATGGGCCCTGTGCATGCTCATTGTTAAGTGGTGTTGCCACTGTCTCTGGGCCTTTAAATGGAAAAAGATAGGAAATAGACATATGAACGTTAACTATTAGGCACATGCACACATGTGTGCACACATACATACAACCACTGCACTTGTATTTAATTTTTCCTGTACTGGCATAAATGTAAATTAAGTTTAGTACAGTACTACATAATTAATTATGGCTTTTTTCTTTTCTTATTTACATATTTCTTTGGCAGTGAAAATTCTGGCTCTCATTAGCTATCATTTATTTACATACTATATTGATTCAACCTTAATATACCTGTAGCTTCAGAATTATTAGACCTTGTTCCTGAGAGATATATTATCTAGAGTGCAATCATTTTATGTGTATGTTTGTATGCATGTATGTCTTCTTTTCTTTGGCTTTATAGTCTTTAGTCAAAATACCATTTTCCATACTTATGGAGATTAGCACTAAACTCAGGTTAAACTGAGAAGCAACTTTACTATCAGCAACTATATTAGTGATATTTGCTGATATTTTCAATTCTTTTCTTTTGTATAAAAGCAAAGTTTAAATTCCTGTCCCTTCACCAGGCTAGATAAGAACATGCTACTTGCTTTGACCACTGAAATGTAAGAGAAGATGATATGTATTACTTTCAGAAAGAAGGATTTGATTACTTGACTTGAAACTTGATTGTTCTTACCCCCTATTTTTACAATTTTGCAACCATGACTTAACTGTGAAAGTGTAAGTTGACTCATTGCACGAAAGACAACAGCCTAGGAAAATCATCTGCACCTAAAGTAGATTTTGTGTGGAAATTAAACATGTATTATTTTATTCCTGAAAATTTGGAGTTGTTATTACTACACTATGATTACAATCTTGTTATATGTATAAACATTATTTAAGATTGATGAAATATAGGGAGTTGGGCGGTATCGCAGCGGGTTAAGCGCATGTGGCGCCAAGCACAAGGATCATCACAAAGATCCCATTTCGAGTCCCTGGCTCCCCATCGGCAGGGAAGTCACTTCACAGGGGGTGAAGCAGGTCTGCAGGTGTCTATCTTTCTCTCCTCCCCTCTGTCTTTCTCTTCTCTCTCCATTTCTCTCTGTCCTGTCTAACAACGATGATACCAATAACAACAATAATAACTACAACAACAATAAAAAACAAGAGCAACAAAAGGGAACATAAATAAATAAATAAATATAAAAATTTAAAAAAAGATTGATGAAATATAAAATAGAAAACAAGAGCATGTATTATAAGGAAAATTGGTATAGGTAAACAATGTGAATATTAGTTCAGAAAACTATCTGTGTTTACAAATTCATTAGGAACTCTAGGTAAACCCTCCAAATCAGAAAGTGGCATATTCAGTCATTTAGTTGCATGAACTCCTTGAAGGTGATCTGGGTCTCATGGTCTGGGTCTCACATGGACAACTACTATTCATCTTCAATAACAGCTGTCATGTAGGGATATGGGCATAGATATGAGGCTTTGAGGTGCTAAGTGTTATGGTATTAAGGCCCAGGTTGATTCCTGCAAATAACAGTCCAAATGAACTTTTTAGAGGAGGTGCCATTCGGGCAGCACATTAAGAGAAAGGCAGATAATGGTGAAAATCAGATTTCACATGGAGATCATGAAGGCAGGAAATGGCAGAGAAGACCCTTAAACTCTGGATTCTATATGGAGATCTGGGTCTCATGATCTGGGTCTCACATGGACAGAGAAAATCTGGGTCTCACATGGCAGAGAAGATCCTTAAACTCTGGATTCTATATGTCAAACTCTTCCATTTCAATTTGTAGGTAAGAGAACTGCTGGCTCTATGGGATCACTTTTCACTGATTCAGAGGTGTCAGAAGAAAATACAACCCTGTTTTTATGCATTGAGCAAAGCATTGAAGATCCTGAAAGTGGTTGCAAACTCTAATGCCCTCATTCTAAGAAGATTAAGTCAGTGAATGAAATGAGCTAGGTGAAAGACAATTGGGAACAGAGCAGACTGCGGTGAATTGGAGAGTTTGCAGTCTATCTCAGGTGAGGAGGTGCTATTCATTTAAAAAAAAATTTTATTTATAAAAAGGAAACACTAAAAAAAAAAAAAGCATAGGATAAGAGGGATATAACTCCACACAATTCCCACCACCAGAACTCCGCATCCTACCCCCTCCTCTAATAGCTTTCCTATTCTTTGTCCCTCTAGGAGTATAGACCCAGGGTCTTTATGGGGTGCAGAAGGTGGAAGGTCTCGCTCTTGTAATTGCTTCCCCGCTGAACATGGGTGTTAACCGGATGATCCATACTCCCAGCCTATCTCTCTCTTTCCCTAGTGGGATAGAACTCTGGAGAAGTGGGGCTCCAGGGCACATTCGGTTGTCTGCCAAGGGAGGTCCAATTGGCATCATGGTAGCATCTGGAACCTGGTGGCTGAAAGAAGAGTTAACATATAAAGCCAAACAAATTGTTGACTAATCATGAACCTAAAGGTTGGAATAGTTCAGATGAAGGGTTGAGGGATCTCCGTTTTGTAGATAGCTAGTAGGCCTATTTTAGTTATATTCCAAAGGGCCCATGACTATACTAGTTTTTTTTTTGTTTGTTTGTTTGTTTTTTTTCTACTGAGATCTTCTGTGTGGGAATGTGAATTATATATATTTCTTTTTTAAAAAAAATTTTATTTATAAAAAGGAAACATTGACTAAACCATGGGATAAGAGGGGTAAAACTTCACACAATTCCCACCACCAAAACTCTGTATCCAATCCCCTCCCCTGGTAGCTTTCCTATTCTTTAACCCTCTGGGAGTATGGACTCAAGGTCATTGTGGGATGCAGAAGGTTGAAGGTCTGTCTTCTATAGTTGCTTCCTCGCTGAACATGGGCATTGACAGGTCGATCCATACTCCCAGCCTATCTCTCTTTCCCTAGTAAGGAAGGGCTCTGGGGAAGTGGAGCTCCAAGGCTTATTAGTGGGGTTGTCTGTCTGGGGAAGTCTGGTCGGCATTATGCTAGCATCTGGAACCTGGTGGTTGACAAGAGAGTTAACATACAAAGCCAAACAAGTTGTTGACTAATCATAGACCTAAGGGCTGGAATAGTGCAGATGAAGAGTTGGGGGGGGGGTGTCTCTATTTTGTAGATAGCTAGTAGGCATATTTTAGTTATATTTCAAAGGGCCTGTGGCTATACTCGTTTTTTTCCCCCTTTTTCTTTTTTTCCCCTGAACCTGAAATTTGATATGCAGGTGGATCCAAGTTATTGTCTAGGGAGATGATTCATGGATGGAAAAGGATCAGAAAGGTGCATCAGGGAAAAGAGTAGCTCCCTAATATGGGAAGGGAGTATAAATATTATTGACTTGATGTCATCTGGGGCCCATAATCAGCTTAGGAGCCTATGTGACCTCTGCATCCCTCTAGATCTGAGCTCATATTCTGTGGTCATGAGTAGGAACATTCCAGGCTGCCCCAATATTAACCCATCTTCCTCAGGTGTAGCATAGAGTATGTTGTCCATCCTCCCTTTGGAGGATGGAACCTTCTCTACCATTGTGGATTCAAGTTGAGGGCAAGATCTTATGGGGGGCTCACAAAGGAGTCTGTTGTGTTGTTCCTGATAGAAATGAACGGTAACAATGGAGAGAGGGATTTATTTGAGGTCTAGGCCCATTATGTCTGTTTGGGAATCTCAGGACTCCCTGATTAGGGCTCCAGCTGATGGAATGGTCTGATAGTGACTAAAGAGTCAACCTTAAAGTATGCAAGTCTCTTGACCTTATTCAGCTTTTGCAGTCCTTGCTTTGATAGGTTAGCTTTGGTGATACACTTAGAACCCCTTATTCACCCTCCTGCTGACGGCCCAGTATCCTACCCTATCCAGAGAATCCTAGGTCAGAAGCTGCTGTTTGTTGGAGCTCACACCAGCAGTTGCTTCCAAGTCATCATCTTGGCTCCATCCTCCCATGAATTATATTTTCTATAGTAGAATGGGAAAAATGTAGAAATATAGATTTCATATAAAAACAGGAAACTTACATTTTTTTTTCCAAGGAAAATGTAAATCTAGTGGGATGTTTTGGAGTGAAATATGTCAATATTTAAAAAGCAGACAAATTATAGTGGCAGCCAGGGCTACCATATGCAACTGGGTAGGTGAAGTTTTAGCTGAGGTTTTAGAGGAGGCACACCTAGCTGTACAGAAGGAATGCTATAGATGCATGCAAGGATGCAGATACTCTGAATAGCTCAGACATAGCCTTCAGGCCTCCAGTTTGAAACTTATGGTTTGAGAGAAACTTGCTTTCTTTATGCCCAGCAGGCCTTTCTGTAAACTAATGTGAACAGCTTACATGGCACAGCTGACATGATGCAATCAGCCATCTCACTTGCGTGTGAAACTCTACTCTTCCCCTCCTCCATAGCTGGCATTTCAAACCCAAAGACTGAAGGAGGTGTTTGTGGGCAATTTGAATTCTGGCTGCTAGGCACGTCTGTCAGTTGATATTTACCTGCTGCCTGTTTTCACAAACTACCATATTAACTGATTTTCCAGGCAGCCATGCAAAATATAATCACATGATTTGAGTCCTCCCAAAGGATGGAATAAAAACAAAAGTAGGGTAAAATTACACATTATGAACACTCATTGCACTGCACACACAACACTAGTAATTTGGAGAGGAACAAGTATCAAAGCTATCATTAGGGGTGCTAATATATTTCCCTAGTATAGTTTCACATACCACTTATTCCATGAATCACTCTTTGCTATAGTCCTCTGTTTTCCTTTCCTTAGATTATATAGCTTCTAGGGCAACAAAATGGGTGTAAAGGTTATTTTTCCCCACTAGAGCAAAAGATTTTCTTCTAGTTGGGTCTTTTGAGAAATGCAGTCAGCCAACCCTATAGGATGAATGGTAAACCCTAAAGCATACTCTACCCTGTGATAAAGAAAAAGGGATTCACTGGATTGAAAGATATGAGTATGGGTGCAAATTTGCTTCGTGGCCTTCATAGGGTCCCCAAGACTCCACCTGAAGTGGTGAGCAGTCCTGTCTTCTGTCTGCTGGTCATGGTAGACCAAACAAAACACATACTGAGTTAGAGTTGGGACCCATGTCTTAGAAATTATTCATATTACAAGAATACACAAACCATTATCTGCTGCATCTAAAGAACATAGGGGAAAAAATGAACAGGTAATGCTATTTTAAAAGAAAAAAGTTCTCACATTATTGATAAAGGTTTTGTTTTTTGTTTATTTGTTGTTCTTACTTTTCTTATACTGTCAAAAAGCACTTTCACTGAAGTTCCTATACTTCTCTTTTCCCTTTCCCCCTGGGAGTTACTTTGGGTTATGATGTACCTCAGGGGGCTGATCTCCAAAAAAAGAAAAGAACAAAGAACCTATTAGAAACCTAATGAGCCTCTTTATAGTTTCTAAGTATTTTTTTTTTCTTTTTACCCTGGAACATAATCAGGAAAAAAGAGAATTGTGTACATTGCTGCTCTATGACATTCATGAGGGAGGTATTAAAGGACTAGTGTTTAAAACCAAATATCCAGAAGTTAGTAGACATTTGATGATACAGTAGTTCTCTGTATTATAAGTATATGGAAAAGTTTCTTTAGATCTTGAATGAACTGGTCTTCGATAAGACTTCAGTATATGTAGTTTTTCAAATATTCTTTTAAAAAATTTTATTGTTATTTATTTGATAGAGACACCAGAAATTGAGAGGGAAGGGGGAATATAGAAAGGGAGAGAGACAGAGAGATACCTACAGCACTGCTACACCACTTGTGAAGCTTTCCCCCTGCAGGTGGGGACTGGGGGCTCGAGCCCAGTTCCTTGCGCACTGTAGCATGTGCACTCAACCAGGTGCATCACCACCCAGACCCTATTTTTTCAAATTTTCAATGGTAATTCTGATGCAAAGTCAAAGATGGAAATATGTATTTATTAGATGGAATGAGGACAGAATTAATGAATGAAATTTGCAGCTATACCAAGAAGAAATCATATTTGAATTGGGACAAGACTTCTTTAATATCACAATGAGAATCTGAATTTAAATAATTTCCTTATCAGTTGGTACAATATCAATTTTGTCTGTACTAAAACTCATGGTATTCTATTAGAGTTGATGAAAAAATAATAGCATAGATTATAATGCTATACCATTTATTTACTCATTTATTAGTTATGTGTTATGATTCACTTAAGTAGCTATAGAAAACACACAAGTGACTAAAAATCAACATAAAATAAGAAATAAAACTCTATAAAGTACTTAATCAGTATAAAAGAAAGAAGGCTAAGGCTAATACTATGAAAGTCTAGGAATTGGAGAATAGAATAAAAGAAGAAAAATAATAATAAAATGGTAGATTTAGACCTCATCTTTATTAATAACTATGTTATATTTAAATGTAATTAAAAATTCATTTATATAGTTAAGATTATAATAAATACAATTTAAATATAAAAATGTGGATCCTTTGTGCTATTACATTTTGCAAATTTCTTAAAATACATGTTATCAAAACATTGGAAATAGGTGTTCTAAATAGCTCTAATATTCATTAGTAACTGAATTCAGAATTAAAATTTCTTTACATTGTCAAGAGACTGGCTCACTTAATGATGCCACTTTTGGTCAATACCAAACCATCCTATCATCTGGAGCCCTAGTAAAGGAATCCTTGGATTCCCACATAGACATAATAGGCCTATACTTTTAATAGATACCTCTCTCCACTGTCACTGGTCACTTCCACCAGCAACATCAGCATAAGCTCTCTTGTGGGCTGCTCAAGGACCTTTCCTTCACTATAAAGCAGTAGGGATTTTCTTTCCACTTTCCTCTCTTCAATGCAAGGCTGGGTCATCCTACTCTGCCAGGAAGACTGGTCCAGAAATGAGTACAACCTAGAATGTTCCTAGCTCAGACTGACAGGAACTCAGAGGGTACATAGGCTCCTATGTTAAATGTGAATATATATGGGCTCTAGGTCAGATTGATGTGGCAAATAATTTATTATATTTACATACTTTCTTCAAGTTTGAGAGCTACTCTCTGCTCTAATTCAGTTTTTTAATCTTAATGCTTACTACAACAAGATAATATTTTTAGCCCTCTCCCATTTTAACTCTTAAGCTCAAGCAAAAAATTACTAAAGTAATTTGGAACATACATAAAATGGTCTTCCTAGCTTCTTTCTGCCCTAAGATTCCTATTCTCATCTGCTTTATTCCTACCTTTTGGTTCCTGTTTTTTTTTTTTTTTTCAGTTTTATTGTTTTGTAAGCCACCACATTGCAGATGCCACTAAGATTCTATCCTGATTTCCTTGGGAAGATGACCTCATTAATGTGTCCTGAACTTCACCTCTCTAGAGCTCTGCTGTACTATTCCTCCATGAGGATAATTTCTGGAACCATCCGTTCCACCCCCGTTCCATGGCTGCCAGTTTTTAGCAACATCGCCCCGCCAGATATTCGTCGGGATGTGGCATCATCTAAGTTCATTTCCCACGTCTATGCTCGACCAGACCTGCCAATATACGTGGATATCTTCGCCCACCCTGTCCAACGCTTGACGTCTCGTCATCCAATCTGGTCCCCTATGCCTACACTGAACTTCTCTGTTCCAGACTCTTGGAAACAGAGTTGGCAGTCAGCTGAGCTAAAGAACAAACACCTCATCACAGTCCCCTGCAAGCGTCAACCTGGCTTTGACCTAGCACGTTATGATTGGGCCCTCCTCAATCGCTATCGAACAGGCCATGGCCTGTGCGCTGCTATGTTCCATCGCTGGGGAGCCAGAGACGACCGGAACTGCCCCTGCGGCTACAGACAGACTATGACCCACATAGTCAACAACTGCCACCTCTCCAGATTCAAAGGAGGTCTCGAAACTTTACATCAGGCTCAACCTTACAGTGTTGACTGGCTACGGAAGAAGGGGAAAGGCTAGAAGAAGTGAAAGATAGAAGCAGGCTGGAGCTATGGATTGACCTACCAACATTCATGTCCAGTGGAGAAGCAATTATAGAAGCCAACTTTCACCTTCTACACCTCCAAAAAATTTTTGATACATAACCCCAGAGAGGGGTAGAAATGCTTTGTAACATGTGTTCTCATTCAGGTGTGCCAACACCCCTGGGGGGGGGGGGGAGAAATGATAGAGGGAAAGTGACCAGAGGGCTCTGAACTCCAGTTTCATCAAGACCCAGAGAGAGAAGAGGAAAAACAGAAGTACATTTGGAAGTAGTAATAGGGGTAGGTGTCACTTAGAAAGGAAGATGGCAGGGGGCCAGGCAGTGGCGCACCTGGTTGAGTGCACATACTGCAGTGCACAAGGACCCGAGTTCAAGCCCCTGGTCCCCACCTGCAGGTGGAAAGCTTCATGAGTGGTGAAGCAGTGCTGCAGGTGTCTATCTCTCTCCCTCTCTTTTTCCCTTCCCCTCTCAGTTTCTCCTTGTCTCTATTCAATAATAAATAAATAATTTTTTTAAAAAACTATTAAAAAAGAAAGGGAGATGACAGAATCATTAAAAAAGGGAAAATATCTACAAATATACCTACTTATAGAAATAATAGTCAACCCATATCTGTGAGGTTGGGAGAACTACTGTAGTTTCCAATAGAAGGAATGGGGACACAGAACTCTAGTAGTGACGATGAAGAATTATATCTCTATTATCTCATAGTTTTGTCAATCAATATTAAATTAGTAATAAAAAGAAAAAATCCCTTTTCACAAAAAGTCTTGTCTTAAACAACTTCATTGATGAATTCTATTATGTTTGAGGAAGAAATAACTATAACTACATCTAAGCTTATTTAAAAAATTGAGGAAGGGGAATTTTAACTAATTCTTAAAAAGCTAAATACTAAAACATAAGAAGGATAATGAAGAAAACTGCAGGTATGATCACTTATTAGATAGACTCAAAAATCTTTAATGCAATATTAGCAGTTAGTATATAAAAACATGTAGCATACAAAAAATACGTTGACAATATGGGTTTAATCTCTGGTACGCAAAGTTTTAACATTAATTCTAAAACAATGTAATTCACAATATTTACAGGGTAAAAGAAGAAAATCATATTATAATCTCAAGAAATGAGAAAAAAAGAAATTGGCAAAATTCTATGTACATTTTTAAAATTTTTAAAAATATTTATTTATTTATTTTCCATTTTGCTGCCCTTGTTGTTTAACGTTGTTGTTATTGATGTCATTGTTGTTGGATAGGACAGAGAGAAATGGAGAGAGGAGGGGAAGACAGAGAGGAGGAGAGAAAGACAGACACCTGCAGACCTGCTTCACCGCCTGTGAAGTGACTCCCCTGCAGGTGGGGAGCTGGGGGCTTAAACTGGGATCCTTAAGCCAGTCCTTGCGCTTTGCGCCATGTACACTTAATCTACTGCACCACTGCCCGACTCCCTCTATGTACATTTTTTATTATGAAAAAATGAACAACGTCTAGGCAAATCAGGAATAGAAATGAATTTCCTCACTCTAGTAGGGGACACTGCTGAAAAAGATGTCATTATTCTTAATGGTGAAAACATTATCACCATTTGTTAACATCATTCTTAATAGTGAGATATTGAAAACATTCATTCTAAGATTGATAATGGGCAAATATTTCTACTCTAAACATTTTTCTCAATACTTATTGAATTCAATGCAATAAAACATTAATAATGATAAAGTAAAACTTAACAGTGACATGATTGTATATATAAGTGAGTCTTAAAAATTACTAGATTTGATAAGTGAATTTAGCAATATCTTGACATAAAAAGTCAATGTATAAAAATAATTGGTATATTTATTAACAACAGGTAATTTAAGATATAATTTTAAGAATACTACTTATAACAGTATAAAAATAACTATCTGAAAATAAATTTTATAAAAGGGATGAAAGATCTTTATACTGAAAAATATATAAAAAACTACTGGAGGAAAGTGAAGACCCAAATAGATATTATTTCACCATGTTCATGGAGTTAGGGTATTGCAAATATGTCAAAATTAACCCAAATTCATCTATAGATTTGTTGCAGTTCAAATCAAAATTCCATCAGCTTTTTTATTTTTTAGAGATTTCTAATAAAGCTTATATAACAATTGTAAATAATATGATTATAGCAATAATTGCCTATTGTCTTCTTAAACCCTGAGACAGCAGGAACTGTCTGCTTCCTCTATAGAGCCTATATTTCCCCCAGTCCTGGAACCTCTAGGGTGGGGCTCACTTTCCTGCATGCTTCTCTCAAGTCATACCAAATGATATTGCATCATATCTTTTATGGAACCTATAGTAGGCAAATCAACGTTGAAAATAAACTAAGTTGGAAAACTTAAATACTATACATTTTAAGATTTACTATAAAGTCACAGTAAACAAGATAATGTAATACTGGTGTAAAGAAAAAGACAGGTAAACAGATCAGCAGAACAGAAAAAAATGTTCATAAATTCATATAAAAAGTCCAATGAGACTGCAAGAAAATACCAATGTAATTTGGTGGGAAAAAATTTAGTCTTTTAAAATAAACCAAACCATACAAACAAAAGCAACAACAAAAACCCAAGTAACTGGATTAATGTATAGAAAAAATTATTCTTTGACTTTATATATATTTTTTCTTTGGTCAGCTTAGGGGCTTCATTGCTCTGGTATTTTCTTCAGAAAGAAATCATAACACTGAAGTTTTTTTTTCTTTTTGTAGAGGGGAGCAAGCTGTAACCCAGCTTGCCCACATAGTAAAGCAACACACTATCAAGGATGATGTTTTGTCAACCCAAATATCTGTCAACTTATACCTCACATCATATCCCAACCCATAAATAGATTATATAATCAAAATGTAAAATATAAAATTTTAAAATATTTAAATAAAAAACCAAATGTTTTTTAAGCTATAATACAAAATGAAAAAAAATCATAATGAGATAATAAAATCGACATGATCAAAAATTTTTTTTTCTTAGTGGGCACCATTACAGAAATGAAAAAGAATAGAAACATAATTACAATATTTTCTTTCTTCCTTCCTTTTTTTCTTTCTTTCTTTCTTTCTTTCTTCCCTTTTTGTTGCCCTTGTTGTTTTATTGTTATCATTGTTGGATAGGACAGAGAGAAATGGAGAGAGGAGGGGAAGACAGAGAGGGGGAGAGAAAGATAGACACCTGCAGACCTTCTTCACCGCTTGTGAAGTGACTCCCCTGCAGGTGGGGAGCTGAGGGCTTGAACCAGGGTCGTTACACTGGTCCTTGTTCTTTGCTCCACCTACGCTTAACCAGCTGTGCTACAGCCCGACTACCAACATTTTTCATATAAATCCACAATATCTTGTATCTAGAAAACAGAAAAGACTATTAAAATTCAAAATGACAAATAATACAACACAAAAGGTCAAAGGTATGTAGACAGTTCATTAAAAAGTATATCTGTAGGATTATTAAGCATGTGAAAAGGCCTTAACATTTTACAACTCCTGAGAAATGTATCATGAACCACTATATATTAGGAACTGTACAAGACCCTGTGAAGGGACAGCGAACAAATACAAATGGAGTCATGTCCTTCAGGGTGTCTAGAAAAGAGAAGAGGGTTAACACGTCAATGGAATACTGAAGTACCTGAAAAGCAAAGAAGAGAAAATGTTTGGATAGGAAAATGAGAACATAACTGGTAGGAACTACAACCTCTAGATTCAGATGGGCAACAAGTATTATATTCTTTGCTTTTAAAATATCTTAGTTTTCTCTACTTAGATTGGTGATAAACTGCAGTTTTGGCTACCTTGGAACTAATTTTTGCTTCTTAGTCACTACAAACCCAGGGAACGCCAATGGCAACTAGATAATATAGGCTCTTATCACTTTCATAGTTGTCACTCTTATCTGTTTTGTCCAGTTGCAGAAAAGTCCTTGATGCATAGATGTCTGCTGCTGTTGAACTTCTAACAAATTCTCTAGAAATGTAACAACCCTTTGACTGTCTTGCCATTCCATTCAGAGGGTTGTCTTCAGGTTGTCCACTGCTTAAAGGGTTTTCACTCCTTCTTGCTCTCTATACCTGTCTCCTTTCTGGATGCTTAACATGAGCTGTTTAGCAGGATTAATTTGGTGACAGAGACTGAATGATTGTTCTCTGTGCTGTACAAATCTTGGTAATGCAAGAAAGAACAATAAAAACATGCTACATAATGGGCAAATAAGCAATAAAAACCTTATATGTATATATAAGAAAAATTCAATAAATTACTCTGACTAGGATTATTTGTCAAAGCAAAGCTACACGGTTAGATAGGCCAGAGAAGAGTTTCTCTGAGGAACAAGTAATTGATTTTATTTATTTTTTGCACAGGTGAAATAAACTATGGGAGTCATAGAGTGGCAGGAAAGAATGCTCTGAGAGGGTAGGGCATATGTAAAAAAAAACTTTTCATGGGGAACATGCTATATTTCATAAACCAAAAGAATCTGAATAGAACTGCTGTGTAGTTAGCAAAGTAGAGCGTCTGGCAGGGGCTACATCGGGAAAGAGTAACATATCTATTCTTAGAGTAAATATGAAACTATAATGTTTGAGG
Organism: Erinaceus europaeus; assembly: GCF_950295315.1. Taxonomy (NCBI): domain Eukaryota; kingdom Metazoa; phylum Chordata; class Mammalia; order Eulipotyphla; family Erinaceidae; genus Erinaceus; species Erinaceus europaeus. Next base: position 157,789,410 of record NC_080163.1, read on the forward strand.
GTTCTAAGCACCTGCTTTATCTCCTCGTCCTTAAAAAAAAAAGCATATGGTCAGAACACTTATTGATGATGTGATTAATTCTATCCATTTAATTCTATCCCTTAATTCAATCCACTGCTGCTGCTACTTCTAAGTGGAGTCAGAAAGCTTCAACGTTCATCTTTTTGTCTTTGTAGATTTCAGCAGGGACACTGATCTCTGAGATAGGAATGCCCATAACTAAGTGTAATATACGATAGTCCAGCCATCTCTTACTACTGCATATTTCTGCACCTAGGGATATGCGATCATTTTCCCATTTGATTCAAAGTAGTTAGGTGAAATGGCTGGAGAAATAAAAGTAATTTAGGTTATAAATGAGAATGCTAACCATATGATAGGTTGTTATAAAGGAAGACCAACATTAATGTCTGTAGTATGCAATTTGAACTTGCAGAGGAGTGAATTATGTACTGCAATAAGCAGGTAAAAAAGTTATGTGAGTTGTTACTGTAAGGATAGCTATTTATACAATGAGTTTCTTTTTTGTAAACATAACAATCTGGGTGCTTGTCTGTGCATAATTTCCATATGCTTCACAGGTACAATAAGTTATATCTAAAGACAGAAAGAGGTTAGTGTCCAAAGGAGAAAAAAAATTCTATTAAACTCATTAATTTGAGAGTACTGGTTGTAGAACAACTGTGAAAGACAATCATTTCTTGGCTCGCATGCAGCTTTTTGCTGTAATTCTATGTGTGAACTTGTGAAAACATTGAGTGCATCTGCTAAGAGAAGCAAAATGTAGAGTGAAACCTTATTTATTTAACCTTATCTTGTCATTAACAAGGAGGGGAAAGTCTATTAGGAAAGAACCAGTCTTTCTAAAAATAGGGGCTGAAAGTGGGAACAAAATGGAATGATGCATTTCAAATACTGAATTTAATCCATTTTGATCTCTGTTTTCCAGCACTTTTAAGTACTTTAGAAGCACACATATACGTATCAGCTTTAAAATAGTAGTTTACTCCACAATGGTTTTTATAGTTTGAACTTGTTATCGTAGTTTGAATGACTATATATTCCTAAAAGCAGAACAGTCAGTTATATTTCTTTAAATATATTCTAGAATTTTTCCATAGTTCAGAATCAATGTCCTACTTGCTCAACAGTTCTATTGACTGAAGCTTTGGTTGGAGTGGTAGAATTCCAAACTAGCAGATTCAAAAGGCCCAACTATTGGGTCAGAAGAAATAACATTATGCCAGGACTGTGCCCATTGTATTTCAATTCCACCAATGTCACTATTGCAGTTTGGTCTAGCTTTTGCTGATTTCCAAATCACTGCATCAAAAACATTACCCCCTTAACCCTTATTAGCTTAATTTCTTTGACAATAAGTTGACTTCTTCAACTATTTAATGTTTCACTCTTGTCTAGCCTTGTGAACTCATCAACTATCACAGTGGACAGGAAAGGTATAAAAAGGATGTTTCCAGGTGGGGGTGGGTGGAGGGGGAGCCAAGGTGACTACATGGAGGCAGCTGCTGGTGTGAGCTCTGACAACAGCAGCCAGATAGGTAGGATATTACACTGTCAGCAGAATGGTGAAAAACGGGTCCTAAGTGTGACATCAAGGAGGTGACTATACCTCAATCTTGGGTTAGAAAATGGAGGAAAAACAAAGGAAATCTTCTGATTTTGCTTGAAGTACACCCCTCCTGCCCACCTCAAAACCAGACCCCAGGGGTTGGAGAGCTGCTATTAGTAGGCTCCTGCTGAGCTGTTTTCTTTACCAAGATTCCTGGCTCAACAAGGGTGTCATTA